>NC_064809.1:113236029-113274573 GCF_023721935.1 Panthera uncia | reverse complement strand
CCCCCCCCCCCCCCCCCCCCGGCGGATGAGGTTGCCATTTGAAGCTGCAAATACATTCTGTGGAGGTGGTTGCTGTGGTTCTGGTGTATTTCATAATGTGTATAGTAACGTCCATGAAATAAGGGACAGGTTTCCACTTTCCACTGGTGTAAGATGCACTCGAGTCCTGCCAAAAGTTTCTTTCTCTTTTGAAAAGACTTATCTCAAGCTTAAAGACTTCCAACTTCCTTTTTAAAGACATGGCTCCTTTTTTTTTTTTTTTTTTTTTTCAGGAAATGTGTGTTTCTGCCAGGGTACAAATGAGATTTAAAATACTGAAGGAAGTCAATTTGATTTGCCGAACATACCCTTGGCAACTGAGGGAAGGCTATCTGAGATTCAAAAAGAATAATAAGCAGGCTGTCAGTAGACCACTTGAGATTACAAAATTGCATGAGGTTATAAGGTTATTTTGCCTGGAACTTTCTGGTTGTTTTCTTATGAAAACATTGCCTAATTATGGACGTGATGACATAGAAGGCAAAAGCAGTTCATTCCCTTTCCAGTTTCCATTCTACCGAGAGTGACTTAAGGGCACACTTGGATTTTCTAAGTGATCCAGAAGAAACCTGAGTAATGTTAAGTAAAAACAACGTAGACTCTAACCTTGTTCATTAAACGTGAGCAGAAGGACACAAAAAGTCTGCCAATAAATGTGACTTGCTGGTCTATTGAAAACTAATACAATGCCACTGGACTCCTACAGATACTATACCACGTGCCCTCTGAGCTGTTTTCATGGCAGTGGTAATAGGTCACACTCTTACCTAGTTGCTCATGCACTTCACATTCACCATATGGGGATTATTTAAGGATGACCTTGGTGTTTTCAGAACTTTGGGGCAATAGGTGTGAAGCATTTCATTAGCCCTGTGGCTTATTGGTGTTCAGCTGCAAGTTTAGTTGTAGATAAGTGGTCAGCAAACAATATCAAATAAGAATTATTTATTCTCTCTGCCAAGTAAAGGGATCCCTTCCTCCCTCCTTCCTCCTCTTTCTTTCCTTTTAATGTATTTTTTTTAAGTTTTCTCTACAGCAAATATAAGGCTCAAACCTCACAACGCTGAGATCAAGAGTCACACACTCCACTAGCTGAGTCAGCCAGGCACCCCCCTTTCTCCCTTCTTTCTCCCCTCCCTTCCCTTCCCCCTTCCCTTCCCCCTTCCCTTCCCCCTTCCCTTCCCTTCCCCCTTCCCTTCCCCTTCCCCTTCCCCTTCCCCTTCCCCTTCCCCTTCCCCTTTTATTGTAAGATGTATGCTCAGTGTGGGGCTTGAACTCCCCACCCAGAGAGATCAAGAGTCCTTGTTCTACCCACTGAGCCTGCCAGGCACCCCTACTGCATTGCATTTTTATTCATATAATCGCATTCAAAAGAAAAGCACTCTAAGGAATTTTCAACCCTGATTTATTAAGGTCAAACAGCCAGAATTTAAGTTGATTTCCACTTAAATATGTTCTAATTCATACTTTCTTAAGTAAATATCAATTATATTGCCACAATAGAAACCAATAATAATACAGAGATTGAGTAGGAGGAAATAAACCCAAGGTTTTGAGAGGCTATTAAGTCTGATTTTCTATAATGCCATTATAAATATCAGCTTTGAACTTAATAATATAACTTGGTTCTGTGTATTTTCTTTGAAAGTGTAGGGAAATGGGAAAGGGTTGGTGTGTGATACCAGACAGATTTGGGTTTAAATCAGTTGCTCCCAGTGACAGTGGGCAGGTTTCCTAACCCCTCTGGGTCTCAGCGGCACTGTCCTATGACTATGACTGGGATGCTTTGGGGGAAAGAGGTGTGAAAGTGCAGGGAGACCTGGCCACCATAGATGTCCAAAGTGACTGCAGAGTCCCTCTCCTCCCTCTTCTCCCACCTCGTCCTCCGGTGGTGATTAGCAAGTCATTTCATATATCTGTGCTTCACTTTCGTCATGTAAAAAAGAAGGCTGGACCATACACTCTTTTTTTTTTTTTTTTAATGTTTACTTACTTATTTTGTGAGAAAGAGATTTGCACTGGAGAGGGGCAGAGAGAGAGGGGGAGAGAGAGAATCCCAAGCAGGCTCTATGCTAGCAGCAGGGCTCAGTCCCACCAACCATGAGTTCATGACCTGAGTCGAAATCAAGAGTCGGAAGCTCCACTGACTGAGCCATCCAGGTACCCCTGGACTATATACTCTTGAAGGTTCTGAAAAAGTGTACCATTCCGGGCTTTGAAAGTACAAATGCTGGGCTGTCTGGCTGGATTAGTTGGTGGAGCATGCGACTCGCTCTCAGGGTTGTAAGTCTGAGCCCCACATTGGTTGTGGAGATTGCTTAAAAATGAAATCTTAAAAAAAAGTATAGATTTTTAAAAAATGGTTCCTACTTGGGAAAAAAATATTCACACCATGCTTAGAAGTATGACTGATACGTAAGTGAAAGTATCTACAGACCATGAACTAGCTGTTCTTTATGCTAGAAATAAATTCTTCTGAGAGCAATTAATTGAAAAATCCAAAAAGCACCGATAATGCCTTCTATTCACCTCAAAAGAGCAATGATATTCCATCTTTTGCAGTCATGAAATGAGTACATGGAAGGATGTAAATATTTATTGGAAGGAAGAGTGGGACAGAGAGAGGATCTGCTTTGTCTCCTGGTGGGTGGTAACACTTCTATGGATCATTGTTTGCACTAAGCGTTTAATAATCCCATCTGTTGAAAATGTATATTGGGAGGTACTTTGAAATTGCTATAAGCTACCTAGAAATTGGCAGCGATGTAATCCTGGAGAGATTCCATACTCTGCAGTAGACCAAGAAATCCAGTATAAATCAATATGTAATTATAAAATCCTGTCTTTGGCCACAGCTCCTTAGACATACTTCTTTAGGCATGGTATCGACTTTTACCACTAGGATCAGGGACTGTTGGGTCCTTTGCTAATCTCAGGTTCACATCTTCAGGGATACTGTTTGACCCCAAAAACCCACTCCTCATTTGACCCAATGGCAATGGCAGAACTTTCTGCTGTCCCCCAGTTGCTGGGGCATCATCTGCCCCGATAACTCCATGCTCTTCTTGTGTCCCGAGTCCTTCTCAGTAGGATACATCTCATTGCAAACATGAATCACCGAAGGGGGTGCCTGACCGGCTCAGGTGAAAGAGCTAGTGACTCTTGAGAATTTGAGCCCCACATCAGGCGGCCAGAGTACACCCAGTATTTTATAAATATTTTTTAAAAAATGAACCACTGAGTCTGATAAAGACTTGGCACTTTTTTTCCTGCCCATTACCTCTTTTTCATAATCCTGTCCTTGCATTTCATTCTGAGGCAAACCATGCAGTTTGTTCTTATAGTGTGTCTGTTTTTCTTCCTATACTTCTTCCTTTAAAAACTCGGAGTCGGGGGACACCAACTCTTCATTTCGGCTCAGGTCATCATCTCACAGTTCATGAGGTCCATGAGATCGAGCCCCACGTCAGGCTCTCTGCTGACAGTGCAGAGCCTGCTTGGGATTCTCTCTCTCCCTCTCTCTCTGCCCCTCCCCCACTCGGGCTTGCTCTCTCTCAAAATAAATAAATAAACTTAAAAAAAAAAAAAAAAACCTCAACTCTCGGGTTTCTCTTTTCTCCCATCAGTCTGTTCCTCTCCCCACACTCTCACTTTCTGCCCATTTGCCACCAGCCCTGCACATGCATTGTACACAGTGGGGTGGCATTCTGAGAGCTGTTGCTGCTCAGAAGGCGAAGACGGGATATTTTGCGGGAGCTGTTAAAGACATTTAGTGAATCATTACCCCTCTCGTGATCTCTTTGAGTGAAATTCTTTATGAAATTCTCTCTGTGTGAAATTAAAGAAGGAGTTTAAGAGAGTACCTAATCAAAAGGAGCAGTTTTCAACAAAAGAAATCGGGGTTTTCCCAGGGATGCGGAGTGTCTCTGTGGGTCTAGAGATCCCTTCTCTTCGCCTCCCGGCTGCTGCGCCTCCTGGCCCCACAGCACTCCTGCTTGCATGCGTTTGTCAAATTAGTCATCACATAAATGGCGTCTGGGCTGGTTTGTGTTCCTCTAAAATTCCCAACTTGAAGCTGCACCTCCATTGTGACCGTGTTTGGAGATGGGGTCTTTAAGTTGAAATGAGGCCATTAGGTTGGGCCTAATCCAGTCTGGCTGGTGTCCTCCTAAGAAGAGGAAGCTTGAACACACTGAGGCACAGGCCGGGGCACAGGTATGCTCAGGAGGGTGGCCGTCTGCAAGCTGAGGGTGGAGGCCTCAGAGGAGACCAACCCTCCGGCTCATCTTCATCCTGGGTGTCCAGACTCCAGAACTGTGAGGACATTTCACTGATTTTGGCCCCCGACTCTGGTGTTTTATGATGGCCTCCCTAGCAGACTAGTAACACCCATGGTCACAGCTGTACCTCCTCTGTGTTTGGAGATGGCCACAGGCTCAAACAGGAGAATCCAAGATCCGGGATCTAGAAAACGGGGAAATAAACTCATTTGAGAGACCATCTGGAACACACGTGATGTGGAACACGTTCGAAACGTTCTTCTCGATCAAAGCCCGGTTTTGGGTTTCTGGTCTCCCTGGAAGTCGGTGGGGGGGGGGGGGGGAATTTCACCACAGGCTCAGAAGTGCAAGCAAAGGCCCTGTCGCGTCCAGAGAGAGCCGCCTGTGTGCCGATGCTCTGCGTGTCTGATGTGGGGGGTTACCTTGCTCAGATCTAGGGAAGTGAGGATAAAACCGAGCTCTGCCTTAGTTAACAACGACCAGATGGAGGTGAGTCAGGCACGCTGTTCAATAGCACGGGAGCCCTGTCCCTGTTCAGCTGGATTTTGGCTTTAGCTTTATGGAGTCAGCTTCAAAGAAGCCTTCAGAAGTACTTTGTACAGTAACTGAGTCCCTCCATGTTGGCCTCCACCTCAGTTCTGAAATTTTGACCTTTATAAAGCCCCAGTGACTTCTGGCTTGATTCAGTACATTAAAGAAGAAAAAAAAAATGCGGTTTACGTATCCTGTTGTGTGGGCATCTTTAAAATAAGTTCTTAAAAACTATCATTTCTGTTCTTTTTATTTCTGTTGGGTAGGAACAGTGTTTTAACAATGTATAATTCGTGGATTGCATCGTCCACTTGGAATTCTCACTGAATCATCAATAATAGAATATATGACATAATTTTCAAAGATCAATTGCACCTGAACTTTTTTTTTTTTAATGTTTATTTTTTGAGAGAGAAAAACACAGTGAGAGTGGGGGAGGGGCAGAGAGAGAGAGAGAGACCCAGAAACTGAAACAGGCTCCAGGCTCTGAGCTGTCAGCACAGAGCCCGACGCGAGGCTTGAACCCACGGACCATGAGATCATGACCTAAGCTGAAGTCAGACGCTTAATGGACTGAGCCACCCAGGCGCCCCGCACCTGAACTTTTCATGTTGGTGTGAAATAGGGATCTGCTGCAGTGTTACTTTTTTCCATGTCAGCCACCAGTTTTCTCCTTTTCCCCTTGATGTATAACGTTGCTTCTGTCATACATTATGCTTTCAAGTGTGCATGGGTCTTCTGAGCTTTGCACTCATTGGTCTACATGCCTATTCTCGGTCATGCTAACTGGTGATTATTGCTTGTAAAATGTCTCGATATCTGGTAAAGAGAACTTGCCTGGCTTGCCCTCACTCACCATATTTTTCCCCAAAGTTACGTTTTCTTCTTTTGCATTTTAAAATGTTTGTCAAGCTTAGGAACAAACCTTTTCGATTGGGTTCTGTTTCATTTATCAATTGATTGAGGGAAAATTGATATCTAGTCAATACAGCATCTTTCTCTCCACGAACATGGAATACCACATTATTAGTTTTAGGCTTTCTTTATAAAACAGTGAATTAAAGGGGCGCCTCGGTGGCTCAGTCGGTTAGGCGTCCGACTTCAGCTCAGGTCACGATCTCACGGTCCGGGAGTTCGAGCCCCGCGTCGGGCTCTGGGCTGATGGCTCAGAGCCTGGAGCCTGCTTCGGATTCTGTGTCTCCCTCTCTCTCTGCCCCTCCCCTGTTCATGCTCTGTCTCTCTCTGTCTCAAAAATACATAAACGTTAAAAACAACAACAACAACAAAAACAATTAAAAAAAAAAAACGGTAGTATATACTGTGTTCAAAACTCAGATATTTATGGAAGGATTTCCATTGCAGGGACTGTGCTGGGCTTTGATGCATTTTTACAATGTGCAAGGTAAGGGTGCTGGCATCTCACTCTTGATCTCAGCCCACGTCATGATCTCACAGTTTGTGAGTTCAAGCCCGGAGTCGGGCTCTGCCCTGATAGCGTTGAGCTTGCTTGGGATTCTCTCTCTCTCTCTCTCTCTCTCTCTCTCTCTCTCTCTCTCTCTCTCTCTGTCTCTCTTTGCTCCTGCCCCTTGCTTTCTCTCAAAATAAATAAGTAAACTTTAAAAAAATTAAATAAATAAATAAAATGAGCAAGGTAGTCCTCTATTTTAAAAAGGTCACAATCTGATAGGAAAGAGAATGGTCGGCATATACACAGTTTATTTAATATAAATTAGACTGTTGGGCTGGCTCATTCGGTTGAGCATGTGACCCTTGACATCAGGGTCATGAGTTCAAGCCCCGTGTTGGGTGTGGAGCCTACTTAAAAATAAAAAATTCAGTTCCTCGGTCCTAGTAAGCACATTTCAAGTGTTCATTGGTTACGTGTGGCTAGCGTCTACTGTGTTGGATAGTGCAGCTTTAGACGATCATTTATTACATAATTAATTTTGATATCTAAATGAGGAAAATATCTATAGTGCAGCCATTTTTTTTAATAGCTTGATTTTATTATTATATTTTTTAAAGGATTTTAAGTAATATGTACATACAACATGGGGTTCAACCTCGCAACCCTGAAATGAGGAGTCACACGCTCCTCTGACAGAGCCAGCCAGGCGCCCCTTAAGATTCATTTTGAGACAGAGAGAAAGAGTGCCAGCTGTCACGCACGCCCGTGGGGGAGGAGCAAAGAGAGAGGGAGAGAGAGTCCCAAGCAGTCTCCGTGCCCGGTGCAGAGCCAGACTCTGGGCCCCGTCTCACGACCATGAGGTCACGACCGCAGCCGAAAGCAAGAGTCGGATGTTTAATTGACTGAACCACCCAGACCACAAGATTTTTACGTAATCCCTACACCCAGTGTACTCGAACTCACGACCTTGAGATCAAGGGTCACATGCTCCAGCGACTGAGCCAGCCAGGTGCCCCTGAAATGCAGTCATTTAAGTAGGTGTCTCTAGGCTGAGGTTTTATGAGTAATGCAGATTCTAACTGATGATTTGTATTCTAATTGATGATATTTAAAACATCCTGATTTTAGATTGAAGAAAATGTAATTCCATTTGCAAAAAGATCAGATGGAAGTAATCAAGAATGGGAAAAAGCCTCATCTCAGTAGAGTGTTGTCTAGAGAATAGTTTTGCAGTTAGGAGTGTTGGGAGGCTACAGTGAAATTTATGGATTTTCTGCCTCTTTGGGTGGAGCAGAAATTCAAAATTGAGCTTTATAAGCTATTTGGTCTCTTCCCAGATCTTTTATTTGTTTATTTTCCGGCTTATTGCCTCCAAGAGTCCCTTTTAGCTGTTGAAAGGAATATTTAACTCCAAACCCTGCTAATATTTTGAAAAACCTATTGCATTCCTGGTAACTTAAAAAAAAATTTTTTTTTAATGTTTATTTATTTATTTTGAGAGAGAGAGAGAGAGAGAGACAGAGCAGGGGAAAGGGCAGAGAGAGAAGGAGAGATAGAGAATTCCAAGCAGGCTCTGTGCTGCCAGCTCAGAGCCCGATGCGGGGCTTGAAACTCATTAACCGTGAGATCGTGACCTGAGCCGAAATCAAGAGTCCAATGCTGAACCAACTGAGCCACCTAGGTGCCCCGTTCCTGGTAACTTCTGATAATTCCTGCATATATGTGTGTTAAGTGCATGCTCATGTATGTGAGTGGTGTGCCTGCCTTCTGGGTACTCTGTATACACCATGAGATTATATTCGATACTTGTTCCTGATATGACAGTTTTCTCCTTTCATGAAAGATATTCCTTCTAATGGAAGGAAAAATCAATGCAATGTCAGAAATACTAACTGGGAGTGTATCAGCCACAGCTGATCTGGGATGTGAGGCAATGAGAAATAATAGAACAGTATCTCTTGGAAGTGTCAGCCAGGATGGTGAGTCCTTCTAAATACTTGCAAGAATGTAACCTTCACTTCCAAAGTGATAGGAGAATGGATTTCTCATTTTGTGAAACTTGAAATGCAAAGCTGAAAATCTGGAAATGCTTGGAAACGATAAAAAAAAAAAAAAAAAAAAAAGACTTACAAGGAGCCTTCAGATGGGGGATAAAGTCATAATGATACAATTTTGAATTTAAAAAGCCCTGTTTGGTTTCTTCAGGAAGAGAACAGGCAACAAAAGGCTTAGAATATTGAGATCATCTTCATGGGGTTATTAGGAATGCTGGATGTTCATCAAACTGTTTGAGCGAAGCAGGGAAAGGTGGAGCAGGGGGTGGGGGCAGGTGAACGTCATGTCAGGTAAATGTTATGTGAGTGGAGTTTCCAGATGCATTAAAGTTCTTTCCCATTCATATTCCCCGTAGTGCCAACTTTGGCCTTTGATTAAGAGAGAGAGACTGTTATTGTTTTTGTTTGTTTTTTGTTTTTAAAGATTATTTATTTTGAGAGAGACCAAGTGTGGGAGGGACAGAGAGAGAGAGAGAGAGAGAGAGAGAGGGAGGGAGGGAGAGAGGGGGGGAGGGAGGGAATCCCAAGCAGGCCCTCCACTTTCGGCACAGAGCCCGATGTGGGACTCGAACTCACGAACCAAGAGATCATGACCTGAGCCAAAGTCAGATGCTTGACAGACTAAGCCACCCAGGGGCCCCAAGACAGTTATTGTTTAATGGGTGCAATTATTCCCATTCTACAGGGGAGGAAAATGAGGCCTGTAAAGGTTAAATAAGTCATCCAAGGATACATACCTAGTAAATGAGTATTGGAGTCAGGTAAGCCTGGAATTTGGAGTCCACTTTTGCCATCTATTAGCTTAGGGACCCTTGGTCAAATCACTTCATCTATTCAGAGATTCCGATTGCTGCTCAGTCGAATGGGAAAATTATAGCACCTCCTATCACAGAGGCCAGGTTGGGGAAGGGGTTTGGCAGTAACTCAGAGTCGGCATATTTAAAGTTCCTGGCACAGACCTAAATCATAGCTATTATCACTTGCTGACTCTGTACAGAATACTAGAGATGTTGTAGGGAGACACAAAAATATGGATAAAGATATTTTTCTTATTCTGCAGTAGTAGAATATTTTGAGTTTCTCTCCGTCGTTTGCCCCGAATGTTTGGAGGGGTGAGGTAGGGAGGGGCAGGAAGCGTCAACATTTGTGATACTTCATCTTCGGCATTTCGTTAGGCTCTGTCAGATCAGCTTTGCCTCCATATGAAAGAAAAATCCTACTTTGTAAAATGAGTTAAGATAATGGGAAAAGGGCCGTGGCTAGCATTTTCATGCAGAGCACTTGATTTTCGACAACAGGCTGCTGATGTTAATTGGGAAATGAACTGTCCTACAGTGTATTTATCCATTCTGCTGTTGATGACAATAGAGTTGTTTCCAGATGGGGACTGTTACTCCTAGGAACATCCTTGTTCTGGTCCACTTGTGTATTCTGGGGTACTAAGAGTGGAGTGGCTGGGCCATAGGGCACACGTAGCTTCAACTTTATGAAGTAATGCCAAATCATGCTTCCGGGGGGGATGCACCTGTTTATGCTCCGCCTGGAATGTGTGCGAGTTCCTGCTTACTCCACATCATTGCCAGCACCAAGTATCGTAATACTTTTTGTCAATCTCAGGTTGTTTTTGTGTGTGTGGGGGGGGGGCGGGTATAACATCACTGCATAAACATTTCCCCATACGGTTACAAATTCTATGTATAAAATTTTTTTTTCAACGTTTTTTATTTATTTTTGGGACAGAGAGAGACAGAGCATGAACAGGGGAGGGGCAGAGAGAGAGGGAGACACAGAATCGGAAACAGGCTCCAGGCTCCGAGCCATCAGCCCAGAGCCCGACGCGGGGCTCGAACTCACGGACCGCGAGATCGTGACCTGGCTGAAGTCGGACGCTTAACCGACTGCGCCACTCAGGTGCCCCAACAAATTCTAAGTATAATTTGCAATATATGTACAGTATTTATGTCTCATAATTTGTGTAATCAGCCCCTTAATTTTCTCGAACGGTTGTTTCATAAACAGTCCTTTAGATTTTTTTTTCAAACTTTTCAGCATGATAAAACACTGTGACGGACAATCTTTGCCTATAAAACGTTTCCTGTGTTGTATTATTTCTTTAGGGTCAATTTCTACAGTAGAATTGTACGGTCACAGTTGACAAGTAAAAAGAAACCGTGGGCACAGTCGCCTTGGGGGTGAGAGGAATTGAAGACGGATGTACAGGGAGGAAGTTTGCCTTTCTAGGTCCTGAGAGTTGGCCCAGCCAGGTGGTGGCCACAGCGGCTGCAGAAGCGGGAGGGCAGGGAACAGAGTCAGGGCCCAGAGCTTAGCCAGAGGCTTCTACTTTCTTTCTAGTTCTATTTTCCAAATTTGTGACAGTGAGGAAAGGAATTGGAATGTCACCTTCTCCAGGATAACAGCATAAATCCTGGAAGTCTCACTGGTAAGGAAGAAAAGAGAACACAGGAAGACAGATTTTAGGTTTTGTTCTGTTTGTTTGCAGACATTCGTTGAGCTCCTACTTGGAAGTGCTGTACCTTACTACCTCCTTTAATTCTCAGCAGTGACCCGAGGTGGGTTCCGTTATTGTCCTGAGCTTACAAATGAGAGCACCAAAGCTTTGTAGCTGGTAGGTGGCGGCACCAAGATTTGAATTCAGGCAGTCGGTTTCCAGCACACCATACTGCCTCCCTGTAAGAGTGCAGGATCATTTATACTTAGGTGTTTATGTGAGAGAAGCAGCAGATACTTGTCAGAATTCAAAGAAGGGAGAAGTGAGTGTGGACTGGGTGCACAAGGAAGGCTTCAGCAAGCAGCTTCCTCTTTTGATAGAACTGGGACTCGGGCTGTTTTTTCAGACATCACATCAGATTTCTCTGGCAGTTTCACCTCCCACCATCCTTATCTTGCAAAGTGAACTGATAAAACACAGAGTGAATTCACGGACAGTGTGTTCCTGAGGTGTAGCTAGCTCTTCCTTCAGATTCAGGATGTGCTTGATGAAAAAATTCTCCTGGGCCGGCCATGCGTAGAGTGGAGTCAGCTAGAGATTTCCAGAGAACCGCTTCCTCTGAGGTCCAGTGAAGTAGGAGCTCTGAGCGTCACGGCTCCAGCAAATGACAACTGAATGGAACGCTCTGTGCCTCGTGCCAAAGAAGGTGTTCTCTGACCTTGTTGTGGACTTGTGGGAAAATGCAGTAGCAAGCAGCCCAGCGTCCTGTGCAGTCATTAGGTGGTCAAACCCTTTCGTAGTGAACGGTAGGATCAAAAGGAGAGAAATAACAAAGCCCAGTAAGTTCTAATCCATGTGTACGTGATAGAAAAAAAAGGCTCAGCAGCGCCTGGGTGGCTCAGTCAGTTTAGGGTCTGACTCTTGATTTCAGCTCAGGTCATGATCTCAAGGTGCGTGAGATCCAGCCGCGTGTCAGGCTCTGTGCTGAGTGTGGAGCCTGCTTGGGATTCTCTCTCCCTCTCTTTCTGTCCCTCCCCCTGCTCATGCTCGCTCGCTCTCTCTCTCTCTCTCTCTCTCTCTCTTTCAAAATAAATAAGTAAATATAAAAGGAAAACAAAGGCTGAAACCAATATGGGAAGCCCACAAGAGAACAAAGCCCAAAAATTTGTGGAATTCTCTGCTCAATTTCCAATGTAAATTTTTAGTAAACAACTCAGTATGTAATGAACCTGAACCAAATCTGTGAACTGTAATACATTCTTCTGACCAAATCAGGACTTAATTGTCAGTTGTTTGTTCAACAAAAACCTTATAGACTCACTGCATAATGGCACCACCTGTCATCTCTCCTTTCCCTTCAGTTTCAACAGCTGGCCCCTCCTCCGATGTCACAAGGGGCCAGACCTGGAAGAACTCTGTTCTGTAGACAATTTCTCCAGAGAAAAAAATCCCTATACCGCCCACTCCTATCTGCTGTAGTGTTCCCCCTTCCAAAACCCAAAGTTTTTCCCGTGAAAGTTATCACAGTTGCGCCTAAGTTGAAAATAGATTTTTAATTAGAATTTTAATTTTGAGATTATTGTAGATTCACATGCAGCTATAAGGAGTAATACAGAAAGAGATCGTGTACCCCTTACCTAGTTTCCCCAAAGGCAACATCTTGCAGAACCTGTATAGTAATTCAAATATATTAACAGTGATACAATCTGTGATCTTATTCAGATTTCCCCAGTTTCTCTTGTATTCATTTGTGCATTTAGTTCTCTGTAGTTATTTTGCATGAGTGGGCCCTGTCCACCACCACAATTTAGATACAGCACGTTCCATCGCCTCGTGTCACTCTTTGATAGCCATGTCCATCCCCTCCTGCGGTGGCCTCCCCGCCCCACCTCGTTCCCCGTTCTCGGCAAACACCAGTTTCTTCAACATTTCTGTAGTTTTGTCATTTCAAGATTGCTACATAAATGGAATTGGGGATTGGCTTTTTCACTCAGTATAATTGCCCTGATACTCACCCAAGTCATTGTCTAGCGGTAGCTTGTTCCTTTTTACTATTGAGCCATAGTCTGTAAGATGGATGCCCCACAGTCTATTCACGTATTGAAGCACATGTGAGCTGGTTCCAGTTTTGGGCTTCTGTGAAGAAAACTAACATGAATATTCGTGCGCTGGCTTTTGTGTGAGCATACATTTTCTTTTCAATCTGGGATAAATGCCTAAGGGTGCAGTTTCTGGGTCATATGGTATTTGCATGTTTACTTTACTTTTTATTTTATTTTATCTTTTAATGTTTATTATTTTTGCGAGAGAAAGAGAGAGAAACAGAGTGCAAGCAGGGGAGGGGCGGAGAGCAAGGGAGACACAGAATCCAAAGCAGGCCCTAGGTTCTGAGCTGTCAGCACAGAGCCCGATGCGGGGCTCAAATTCATGGACCATGAGATCATGACCTGAGCCGAAGTTGGATGCTTAACGGACTGAGCCACCCAAGTGCCCTTATTTTATTGTATTGTATTGTATTGTATTGTATTGTATTAAAAATTTTTTTTTAATATTTTTATTTTTGAAGGAGAGAGAGAGAGACAGAGCATAAGTGGGGGAGGACCAGAGAGAGAGGGAGACACAGAATTCGAAGCAGGCTCTAGGCTCTAAGCTGTCAGCACAGAGCCCGATGCGGGGCTCGAACTCACGAACTGAACTCGAACTCATGACCTGAGCCGAAGTCGGATGCTCAACTGACTGAGCCACCCAGGCCCCCATATTTTATTTTATTTTATTTTATTTTTTATTTTTATTTTTTTTATTAAAAAAAATTTTTTTTTTTAACGTTTATTTATTTTTGAGACAGAGAGAGACAGAGCTTGAATGGGGGAGGGTCAGAAAGAGGGAGACACAGAATCTGAAACAGGCTCCGGGCTCCGAGCTGTCAGCACAGAGCCTGATGCGGGGCTTGAACCCACAGACTGCGAGATCATGACCTGAGCCAAAGTCGGACGCCCAACCAACTGAGCCACCCAGGCGCCCCTTATTTTATTTTATTTTTTAAAGTAGACTCCATGCCCAGCGTAGAGCCCAATGTGAGGCTTGGACTCTCAACCGAAAGATCAAGACCTGAGCTGAAATCAAGAGTTGGAAGCTTAACCAACTGAACCACCAGGTGCCCCTTTATGTTTAGTTTAGTTTAGTTTAGTTTAGTAATCCCCACACCCAACATGGGGCTTAAACTCACAACCCCGAGACCAAGAGTCGCATGCTTTTCTGACTAAGCCAGCCCGGCACCCCTGCATGTTTAGTTTTATAGGAATCATCATATGAATCATCTCATTTCTCTGTGTCCTTGCCAGCATTTAGTGCTATCACTATATTTTAACCGTTCTGATAGGTGTGTAGTGATATCTTGTGGTTTTCATTTGCATTTCCCTAATGGCTAATGATGCTGAACAACTTTTATGTGTTTATTTGCCATCTGTATTTTTTCTTTGAGGAGATGTCTCTTCATGTCTTTTGTCCATTTTTAGTTGGATTGTTTGTATTTTTTTACTATCGAGCCTTGAGAGTTCTTTATGTATTCTAGATACTAATCCAACTAGTCTGTTGGATATGTGGTTTTGCAAATATTTTCTCCCCATCTGTATCTTGTCTTTTTCATCCTCTCAACAAGAAACACAAAGCAAAAGTGTTTCATTTTGATATGGTAAAATGCATTTTTTTGGACTTCTTAATGCAGCCTCAAGTCTATAGGGAAGACAGCGTTAGAGACCAATTTCCGGATTTCCTGTAAAATCTTCTTTAAAATTCATTGCTCCTGAGAAATGACTAGCGTGAAATTATTGCATTGGCAAAAAAAGGGAATATTAGAAGACAAGTTTGCCAGCCTGTAGAGCTCGAGTTGAGTCTTTGTGCTTCCCTATTTTTTATCAAAGTTTTAGAAGTTTTGGGCTTCTCTGCCAGATGGTTGCTAACGCTAAATAAATGCAGTGATTGTTTTCTTATAGTCATATAGAACCTATGTTAAAAATTAAATATAAACATTAACAGTGGTCATTTCCATGAGGGTCTGGCTGGCTTAGTCGGTGGAGCGTGCGACTCTTGATCTTGGGGTTGTGAGTTTGAGCCCCACACTGGGTGTAGAGATTACTTAAAAATAAAATCTTAAAAAAAAAAAAAAGAAGAATGGTCATTTCCAGTTGGAAATGCATCAGCCTAGAAGCTTTGATCCTCATTTATATTGAGGTTGTTTATATATGTTTATATCATACACATATATATATGATTGATTATGCATTCACCTTAAGCTACTTGTATAAATTTTTAAATACCATTTATTCTTTTCTTTCCTCTCCTTAAATCCTCAGAAAATAAAGAAGCTTATTGCACTTTTTGTCTTATGAATGTTTCTCCCAGAGGGAACACATTCTTGTACTATTAAATCAAAATGCAATATGAAAGGAAATACATTTTCCTTTACTTTGTAAGAGGCTTACATTTTTATCCCTTTTTAAAGTCGGACTTTTCTTTATGTCTGTTTCCTTCTCCCTGCTGTAATGTAAGCCTGTAACACCTAAGGAGGTGAGGTTCATGAGGAACCACTTCCTTTTTTGCCCCACCGCTGAACCTGAGACATAGCTATCTTTACATCCATAACAACGTTCTTTCTTTGTTGTTGTTTGTTTGCTTGTTTTTTTTGTTTTGTTTTGTTTTCTTTTTAATGTGTCTCTCCCTGTCTGGATGGATTCAAGACTGGACCGTGTCTCATTCATTTTTTATTTCCAGCACCAAGAATGGACAGAGACTGTCACACCAACAGCACTCAATAAATCGTTGGAGGATTCACAAACTTCAGTAACTAGTCAGCATCTGAAAATTGGTAATATTTATTATTCAACAAATTTTATTCCTGTATATTATTCATTCCATCCCTTTGAGGGCAGGAGTTACCTTTTGCTTATGTCTTATTGTTTTTTAAGCCCCAGTGCTTGGAAAATAAGTAGGCATTTAGTAAATGTTGAGTTCATCCATCATTCAACAATACATTCAACATATACTGAATACGTGATGCTGTGTTAGGGATCATCAGGAATGTACACATTTACCTAAGAGGCCTAGTCCTTCAGGTAACCCATAATCTAGTGGAATCACATATTAATTATCACATAAAATACATTTTTTAAAAAGTTTATTTTGAGAGAGAGAGCATGCGCATGAGTGGGGGAAGGGCAGAGAGAAAGGGAGGGAGAGAGAGAATCCCAATCATGCTCTGTGCTGTCAGTGTGGAGCCTGATGCAGGGCTTGAACTCACGAACCTTGAGATCACGACCAGAGCCGTAATCAATAGTTGGGACACTTAACCAATTGAGCCGTCCAGGAGGCCTCACATAAAAATATTTAAATAACATGGTAAGATACTGGAACTTTTGTGTTAAAAAGAGAAATACAGACATGGTTAGATAATCGTCCACTGGGGGTCATCTGGCATGGATTGACCAAGGAAGGCTGTTTAGCTAGTAGCCTGAGAAAACTCTGTGCCCCGCCCCCCCGGAGTTCTCTGCTTACTCTCCTGTATTCATGCTGTCCATAGCTGTTGCCTCCTCTTGAAATGCTACCCTTCTACTTGTCTTCTTTCTACCCCTAGTCAGCATTTAATGCCATGTTAGTCAGGATTCTTAAACCTGGCTTACCCCCCAAAAAGCAATACATTTCTTCATATGGGGGGCTAGCCATGTCTGGTGTGATGGCTCGACTGCATAATGAATGGAAGCCTGCAATTTCTCCCCTCGCTGTATGTGCACACCATTCCTCTCTAGAGGCAGATGCTGTTTCTCCTCCCCTTGAGTCTGGACTGGACTTTTGACTCCTTTTTACTAACACGGTGTGACAGAAGTGATACCCTGCCAGTTCCGGGCCGGGCCTTAGGGGGTTTGGCAGCTTTTGTTTTTGTTCTTTTGGAAGCCAGCAACTATGTAAAGAAGTCCAGCTACCCTGATGGAGAGAGGGGAGCCTTGGGAAAGAGGAGACTATAAAACACAAAATTATTTTATTAAAAAAGAATACAGAGGAGGCACCTGGATGGCTCAGTCAGTTAAGCCCCGACTCTTGATTTCGGCTCAGGTCATGATCTCATAGTTTGTGAGACCGAGCCCCATGCTGGGCTCTGTGCCGACAGCTTGAAGCCTGCTTGAGATTCGCTCTCTCCCTCTCTCTCTCTGCCCCTCCCCTATTCTCTCTCTCTCTCTCTCTCTCTCTCTCAAAATAAAAATGGATAAACATTTAAAACAAATACAGAGACCTGGCCAGCCTGAGGCATTCCAGCCACCCCCTGGACTGAGTGAAGCCATCCTGGACTCTCCAGCCCCAGCCAGTGTCACCGGGAACAGAGAAAAGCCACCCCCCCTTGGGGGCCTGCTCAAATCGCAGAATCACGGGCAATTGAACGCTAGATGTTATAAGCTAATACACTTTAGGATGATTTGTCATGTGGAAATAGATAATGGGAAAAGCTGGATGTAGTCCCTTAATAATTTAGTAATGAATCTTTCTCCTTTCATGGCTCGCCTTTTTTCAGGGGGGCTGTCTTTGTATGGTGGCAAGGATGCCCACCACTGCAGCAGGCTTATATCCCGCCAGCTTAGCAGTGCTTCCTGCGGGGGCACAGCTCTTTCCCAGTGGCTGCAGCAGGCATCGCGGGTGACTCCTGTGGGCTCAGACTGGGGCACGTGCCTGCTCCTGCATTAGTCACAGTAGCTCCAACTGGCCAAGGCTGGATGGCACGCCTCTCCCTGGAGCCAGGTGAGGGGTGTGGGCTGCCTTACCTAAACCACTTGTGGAGGCTGGGTGTCGCATAGGGCCCAAAAAGAAAATCCAGGCGCCGTTTTGAGAATAAAGGGCCGCCCGCTAGGCAGGCAAACGTAACAGATTCGTACTACAGAAGTCAAGGGGAATCCTACCTCTTTCACAAAGCCTTTTCTTGTCATCCTAAACTTTAAACTATTGCAGCACAAATGACCCGATCCTTTTCTTTGGATCTAAATCTTTGGATCCATTTTGGATCACAGTAAGCTGCCTTACTGTGCTGCTTACACTTTGGATGTAAATTCTTTTTTTGTTTTTTTGTTTTTAATGTTTATTCATTTTGGGGAGAGACAGAGAAAGAGAGCACAAGCGGTAGAGGGGCAGAGAGAGAGGGAGACACAGAATCCAAAGCAGGCTCCGGGCTATGAGCTGTCAGCACAGAGCCCGATGCGGGCTCAAACTCACAAACCACGAGATCATGACGTGAGCCGAAGTCAGATGCTTGACCGACTGAGCCACCCAGGCGCCCCTGGAAGTAAATTGTTATCTCACACCCTAGAGTTTGCACCTTTGTATTCCTTCTTGATGTGGATGTATTTGTGACATTAAAAGTGTGATTTGGGGCCCCTGGGTGACTCAGTCCGTTAAGTGTCCAACTCTTGATATCCGCTCAGCTCATGATCTCGCAGTCCTGGGATCGAGCCCCGTGTCTAGCCTCCAGTCAGGTGCTCACTCACTCTCTTCTGTCCCTCCCCTGCTCATGCGCTCATGTACTCTCTGTCTCTCTCTTGAAATAAATAAACTAAAAAATCTTTTTGCTTTTTGGTAGAGAGAAGGTCTTGGGGAGGTGTCAGAGGCACAGACAATTCTTATCTTGACAGGAGAAATTTGAAATTTGTGTTCTCTCTCTCTCTCTCTGTCTTTCCCTCCCTCTCTCAGAGACTGACAAAATCTTAGGCATTGGTCTATTTGGACCCCACTTCCCAGTAGGAGAGCCAAATGGTGATCAGCGAGAGGCTGCTTGTTTTCTTTCTTTTGGAGGGCACTTGCTTTTGTGCTATTTAATTGGTGTCTTAAAAAAACATTATTTTGTATGAATGTCCCATAGAGCAGCTTTTGGTTAACTAGTTTATGACATAAATGATCTAGAAAAGAACATCCTCTGCTAATTGAAATTTCAGTGAGCCTAATGAAGTTTTAATTCATCATTCTCATCGAGGGCCAGCATTTTCCAGGATGGAGTTCTAAGGAACACCAAGGCAGTAATAGATATGGGAAGCTTATGCCTGTTGGCACAACTACCAAAGCCCAGCCTTGGTTTGTCAGGGACCTCACTTAGATGTGGCCTCTCTAAAGTTGTGCACACCATACTACACATACAAATGCACCTGAGTAGTACACCTGGTGTAGCCTTAAGTAGCTGGAAAAAAAATTGGGCGTCAGGCAAATGAGGGGGAAAAACCCAGAGATGGACTTTCACAGATTTTCAGAATGGATCTTTGTGAGATCAGATTGACATAATGACTTACTAATAATAGACCACCTTTCTTGCTTTTATAACAAGGCTTAATACTTTTTTAAACGAGTTTATTTATTTTGGGGACACCTGGGTGGCTCAGTCGGTAAGCATCTGACTTTGGCTCAAGTCATGATCTCACGGTCTGTGGGTTCGAGCCCCATGTCGGGCTCTGTGCCGACAGCTCGGAACCTGGAGCCTGCTTCGGATTCTGTGTCTCCCTCCCTTTCTGCCCCTCCCCTGCCTGCACTCTCTCTCTCAAGAATAAATAAACATTAAAAAAATTTATTTATTTTTGAGAGAGAGAGAGAGTGTGCATGCACAAGTGGGGGAGGGGCAGAGAGAGAGGGAGACACAGAATCTAAAGCAGGCTCTGTCTGCCCTGACAACCGACTCGGTGCTTGAACTCACAAACAGTGAGATCATGACCTGAGCCAAAGTCAGATGCTTAACCAACTGAGACACCCAGGCGCCCCCATCAAGTTTTAATACTTATAAACGTGCTATCACATTTGTTTATTTGAGCAGATACCCCAACTGGTAACTTACTCTCAGGATTAAGGATGCCATTATTACATCTGTCCCTGAGTCTTTGCTGTCTTTAAAAATTTTAATTACTTGGAAACATTGTGTGTGTGTGAATGAATACACATCCAGTGTACCAGTAGTCATTTGTTAAATAGAACCTTATTTATATTATAATCTTATACCTCTCTCCTGTCTGAATCCTTTGTCCCCCCTGACCAGAGATATTGTCCTGAAATTTGCATGTTTCAAGCTCTTGCTTTTCTCCATAGTTTTAGTTATAAGTCTTTGTTCTCATAAAAATGGCATTATTCTTCATCTTTTTTAACTTTACATGAATCTTCATGTACATTCATGTGGCTTGTTTATTTTGTTTCTTAGTATTGATTGTGAACTTCATCCATACTGATTCTTTTAGCTTGAGTTCTGTTTGTGGTTTATCTTTATTTTTATTATTATTTTTTTCATAAGCAGAAGTTAAAAATGTTTAAGGTTTATGCTTTTTATGACTTGAGATCATAGTGATATTATCCCATTTTCCTCTGGCAGCTTTAGAAGCTGTGGTTTTTCAACTTTAGGTCTTGAATCTATCTGGTATTGATTTTTGTGTATGCTGTGAGGTAGGGATCTTCCCCCCCCCCCGCCCCCCCACCAAGTGAAAAGGCAGAGCATGACCATCCACTACTTTGCTTAAAATTTTCTAAATCTTTCCTTGTACCTCAGAATTAAAGTCAAAGTTCTTAAAATGGCCTAAATCTTTTGTCCTATGTGATCAGGCCTCTGAAATGTCTCTGACTTCATCCACTGTGTTTACGGTGAATACTGGCCTCTTGCTTTTTTAAACACTCCCAAAATGTTCCTGCTCCAGGGCCTTTGTACTTGCTGTTCCTTCTGTCTGAAATTTTCATTTATCTACATCGCTGGCTTCCTTACTTCTCGGGTCTCTGCTCATATGTCGCTTTATCAGAGTGGCCTTCTCTACTCACCCTAGCTAAATTCACATACACACACTTGATATCTCTCTTCTCTGCATTCTGCTTTGGAAGAACTTGCCTGAAAAACTTTCCGGACCTGTGTAGTTGTGTCTTGAATTGGGGGCTGGGGAAGGGGGTGTGGTGGGCAGTGTTTTAAAGTGTTGATTTCATTTTTTGAATGGTTTTAGGACTATATAGGGTTTTCTGTTTCTTCTTAAGATTTAATAAGTTTGCCCTCTTTATTTAAAAAAATATTTTGAAAAATTTTTTAATGTTTTTAAATTTATTTTTGAGAGAGCACAAGTAGGGGAGGGGCAGACAGAGAGGAGGACAGAGGATCCAAAGCAGGCTCTGCACAGACAGCAGTGAGCCTGATGTGGGGCTTGAATTCACAGTGAGATCATGACCTGAGCCAAAGTCGGATGCTCAACTGACTGAGCCACCTAGGTGCCCCTAAAAATATTTTTTTATTTTACTTTTTGAATAGTTAATATGTGCACACAATGAAAGTGTTCAAGTTCCAAAAGCATGTACAGTGACAAATAAATCTTTTCCTCATCCCTTTCTTCTAGCTGTCTAGGTAGGCATATTGTCGCTTCCATTTTATGCCGAATTTATTAAAAAGATTGTTTCTTTAAGATTTCATTTTTAAGTAATCTCTACACCCAGTGTAGGGATTGAATTTACAACTCCAAGATCAAGAGTCACATGTTCCACTGACTGAACCAGCCAGGTGCCCGTATCCCAAATTTAAAAAATAACACATGAGTGAGGTCAGTTTGGTCCAACTATCTATCTGCTACTGTTCTGTTCTCCTTTGATCTTCAAGTCTGTGTGTGGAGATTCTGTTCCTGTCAGAGTCTTCCCTGATCTCAGCAGAACCCCTATTTTTTAAATGAACACAGATGCCTGTCTTTACAGTCCGATGGCTTTTCTTTGGCTCTGTGGGGACATCTGCTCTGTTCATTACTTTTACCTGCATCTGGGAGTCCCTAGGGAATTTCTCCTTGGTCAGTGGCTTCTCTGACTTTATTGGAATGGCTCTTCCTGCTTTACTGACTTAGGACTGTGCCTCCCCTCCCCAAGAGTCAGGCTTGAACTCAGGAGGGCTGCTGCTCATGGGAGTAATTCATCCATTCACAGGTATAAATGGAAGCACCTAGTATGTGGCCCCTCTCCTGCCATCAGTTTCTTGTCGGTTTCCCTCGTTTCTTGTTTATCCTCTCAGAAAAATATGCCTTGCATATATAAGCCTATACATATATTCTGTTTTTACATAGATGGTAGGATACTGTGTATGTTATTCTGCACATGACTTTCTTTCACTTAACCATGTATATTAGAGATATTTCTGTGGCTATGCATAAAGGGCTGCTTCATTCTCTTACAGTTACCTAATACCCTACGGGATGTATATATCATAATTTACTTACTCTGTCTCCTTCTGAAGGACATTTAGGTTGTTCTCCTTTTGCAGTGGACTTCTAACCAGTGTCCCTTACACATCTCTAATCAGTCAGTGTTTCCCATGGCTATAAGATAGATGTCCTTAAACCTCCATCCTGATACTGTCGTTTTCCTGTTCAGAAACCTCCAGCAGCTGTCTAGCACCCACAGAAAAAACTGAACTTCTCCTTGAGGGTAAAGCCCAGCACCACATGGTCTCCACCTACTTTTCTGCTAGTGTCCTGTGCCTAAAGACACCCCCTAAACTGGTGACTTGAGGTTTTCCCAATGGACCTTTGTTTTTATGCTCAGTATTTTTCTTGTGCCTGCAAGACCTTCCCCCTAAACCCTTTGAAGGGGAGGAGCATTTGCTTCCTTCCTTCTAGGCTTGTCACCTGTCCCCCCAAACCCCTCTTTGGAGCAGCTGCAATCTCAGTATTTTCACTCAGTCTCCCACTAGCACACCCTTCCTAACCAAACCATAACTGGATGTTGGCTTAGGTAAAATATTTAATTGTTCACTAGTCAGGGCTTTCTCTTGTAGACTCCAGATTTCTTGTGGGCAGGGACTATTCCCTGGAAATAGGGAATACTAATATGAAAAGATGTATCTTGACTTCCAAGTAACTTCCACATAAAATAGTGAGCCAGATACACAAAATTAAAATACACAACACCATAGACCTTTGTTTAAATGGGAGTGTGCTCAGTAGGATAAGAAAAACATGGGCTTAAAAAAAAAAAAATCTCTGGTCCCTGCCCCAGGGTGTGGCACATGGTAGATGCCCAGTAAGTGCATGTTGAGTAATAGAATAACATAAAAGAAAGCATTTAAGGCAAGCCTCAACGTCTTGCCAAAAATCCACCTTTTATCATAAACATACAAATAAGCCCACAGATAGGGTAGATGTCAATCAAATTTTGAAGGAAACGAGGCCAGGGTGGGAGAGGGTGGATTCAAGTTTCAGCAAGGGAGGGAGGCGGAGAAGTTGCACCCGGGCAGGGTCTTGGGCCCTGCGGGTGGGCAGGGGGAGGCGGGGAGAGGGGAAGGGGGAGGAGACTCTGGCGTCCCTGCCCCGCCTCCCCCACCCCCTTTCCCACCCCCACCCCCGGCGGCGGCGGCGGCGGCGGCGGCGGCGCAGGGCTGCCGCGCGGGTGTCGGCAACAGCTGCAGCAGCCCGCGCCGCCCCCTCGGCCGCGGCTCCCCGGGCGAGCCGGAGCACGGTCGGCGGCTCGTGGCGCGGCGGCCGGGGGAGACGGGAAAGTTGCCTGCGCGAGCGCCGACATGCCGGGCAGCGACACGGCGCTCACCGTGGACCGGACCTACTCCGACCCGGGCCGGCACCACCGCTGCAAGAGCCGGGTGAGAGGCGCGGGCAGGGCGGCGGTGGGGGCGCCGCGCCGAGGGGCGAGGCCGGGTGGGCTTCGGCTCCGGTGTTAGCCAACTCTCGCTCCCCGCCTCTCTCCCCTCCCCTGCTGCCACGGGTCCGCGCCGAAGGGCCTGGGAAGGGTGAGGGGCGTCGGAGCCCGGGTCGGGGGCAGAGCAGAGCCGGGCCCGCCGTACCCCGCCCTCCGCCGCTGCTCGGTCCCCGCTCGCCTGCCGGACCCGGGCGCCCGGTCTCCCCGACGGCCCCGCGCTCCGCCGCCCTCCGCCAGGGAGCGCCCGCCGCGCGGCGCCCGGACGCGAGGGAATCCCGCCAGCCGCGGCCCCGCCGGGACGGCTCGCTCGCCCTCCTGACCGCCCGTGCTGCCCGCGCCTCCCCGGCACTCGGGGTTGCGGGCGCGGGGCAGAGGCGGCGGGCCGGCTTCCCGGCATTGCGCGGCGGCCGCCCCGACTCCGCCCGTGTGAAAAGTCAGCCTTCGCGCCGCCGTCCCGGAGTTCCCAGCCGTGCGGAGCGGGCGCCCTCTCCATTGTTTGCAGTGTAATTTGCTGTTGCTGATTTTGGCTGTGGGCGAAAATAGCTCTCAGAGCAAGCAGCAGAGACGAGCCCTGTAGTGCTTCGAGATGAAGACGGAGGCCGCAGCCTGAGCGCCGGTCCCTCCCGGGAGCGGACGCCCCCGTCGGCTCGGGAAGGTGGGGGGGGACCTTGGCTCTCCTGGGCAGTTCGGCCCTCGGCGTGTCGTCCTCCCCTTGAGAAACCGCAGGTCCTCCACCCTGGCACTTGTTCTGGCGGAGGAACCTGGAGTTGTGCTTTGCTAACTACTCGTTCGAGATCGCAGCATTTGAGTGTCAGCCTCCCTGTATGAAGTCCACAGGTAGAGTTTTGCTCAAATTCTGGCCTGTCATCTCCCGAGGTCGAGAGGCCACTGGATGGGAAAAGCGGCAGTAGTGACAAATGCAGTTCGGCCTGTGTTGCAGGATTTGGGTGTTTAATCACCATTCGGAGAACTAATCAGTTATCCTATAAGTGAAGTAACTAGTTCCTGTTTTCCTTTTTTCCTTTAGTATCTTGTTAATCGAGTTAACAGAATGGTTTAAATTTTTACAGATTGAACTTATTTGGTGGAGTAATACTTACCTCCTGCAGCCACTTCACGCTTCTCCACTCCCCCAAGAGAATTCTTATGTTCTTCACTTTAGTTTTTTATTGAGGTGTATTTGACTTTGTTTTGTTTTTTAACATACAATGTTGTATTTAGTTTCAGGTATACAGAATAGTGAGTGATTCGACAGTTACACTACAAAATGTTCACCATGATATGTTTTGCATTTTCTTTAAAAGTTTTGTAGCAGTTTGTTACGAAAATGACCATGAACTCCATTTGGAAGAAAACATTGGTGAAAGATCATTGGTTACCTACAGTTAGAAATTTTTGGAAGGATGTCTGCTGGTTAACACAGAGTTAACCAGGAAGAAAGGTGAAGATCTTTTTCTAATGCATTTGTAATTGGAGGAGTCTATTAATGTTTCAGTTGACAGAAGAAATTTCAGGCTTGAAAAAAAGTGTGGAAGCTTGGTTTCTCTTGTCACAACTGTGATAATCTTTGTGTAAACAACAAGATTAGTAATCTTTGAGGGATGGGTGGCTCATTGTGAGCTCATTTAAGCGATTTGGCAAAACTGAACCTTTGCAAAACCGCTCTTCGTATTCTGTGAAATGGTGCTGATAGAGTTCCCACCTGAGCTACCTAGATGGAAAGTGGCAAAGCAAACGTGTAACTTAACTGCAGGCTTAGTTTGCCTCCGCTGTTTCTGCCCGTGTTCCATTTCCACACACCCCTTTTCTGTTAAAGTACCACAACCTTATGCGAAAGGGGTTTCTTCTTTTCTTGAAAGTTCTACAGGTGATGTTATAGTTACTACATTGTTTTGTTAGCATGGGACCCCTGATTTTTTGTTTTTATTTTTTAAAGTTTATTTATTTATTCAGAGGGTTGCGGGGGAGGGGCAGAGACTGAGGGAGAGAGAGAATCCCAAGCAGGCTCTGCCATGCCCCGACACGGGGCTCGATGTCACCAACGGCCAGATCATGACCTGAGCTGAAATCAAGAGCCAGTGTTCAACCAGCTGAGCCACCCAGATGCCCCGACACCTGCTTTTTAAAATAGATTGTGTATTAAACCTGAGTTAGACATTATATGTACTGATTATGCTAAATTAGCTCATTGGGCAAATGAAGTCTAGTGAGGACTGGAGGAACTCAGACCAAGGAGGACTAGAACTCTAGTAGACAGTGACAACACATTCTGTTGCAATGATGCTGCGATCCCTGTGTAAACTTTTTGACTGTCTACTTTTAGGGTTTTGTTGTTGAGATGGCAAGGAATAGAACTGGAGGAAATTTTGTAAACGCCTCTAACTTTTCTCAGGTGAGGCTGATGTAATTTTGAGTCTGTCCTTAAGGCTGCAGTAAGCCTGCTGTGATGAAGGGAAAGTACCAGCAGTCTTCTGTGTGGAAGGTATTTTTCCCATCAGATGATTCTAGCTCCTGTTTTGTGGAACTCCTTTAGAGTTAACAATAAAGACGTATTTTCTTTACACTCAGAAAACATGTGAGGCAGAAGGAGAACATCTGGCAGTATTAGGGTTTAATTTCTTGATGTCACCTTCCCCTTGGCAATAAACTATCTAGTACAGGATTTTATGAGAACCTTTTTGTGGACTCTTGGTAAATTAGCTCACCTAAAAATACTATGAGGAGAACTGGAGGTGCATGTGAGGAGTTGATTAGCCTTTCAGAGACAGGCAGTTTCCTCCCAGGAAGGCTCTAAGACTCTAAGACTCTAAGAGATCAAGTTCTTGGTTACCGAATGGTCATTTTTTTTTTTTTTAATTTTTTTTTTCAACGTTTTTTATTTATTTTTGGGACAGAGAGAGACAGAGCATGAACGGGGGAGGGGCAGAGAGAGAGGGAGACACAGAATCGGAAACAGGCTCCAGGCTCCGAGCCATCAGTCCAGAGCCTGACGCGGGGCTCGAACTCACGGACCGCGAGATCGTGACCTGGCTGAAGTCGGACGCTTAACCGACTGCGCCACCCAGGCGCCCCTGCGAATGGTCATTTTTTAAGTTCAAAACTAACACCGTGTTGAGATAACAGGAAACATACACATCTCTCTGGGTGAGCTTGGTTAAGCCTTTGAGACTGGAATAATAATGAGGCAGCGTACTATTTTAACATTGCAGAAATCTATTTTTACAGCCAGGTGGATTAACCTAGATATCTTACCCCCCCCCCCCCCCCGCAGTGAAAATGTAATATAACTAATGAATTCCATGATTATCTCTAAGCTGACAAGTCAGGATCATTCACAGTTTTAAGCTTAATCTGTGTAGAACTCAGAAATGATGCATGTTAACACACAAAATATCCCCCTACTTTAAAAGAAAGCATGCATAATTAGAATCCTACCTTTTTTTGTGCCCTAGATAGTTAAAGCCTGTCATCATTTTAAGAACACAGTCAGTCTGCTTTGCTCTAGATTAACTGGTTTTTATTAATTATGTGTGAATCAAATTTTTGTTCTAACTTTAGATGTTATAAAATGCCACTTTGAACCACTTGTGGATAGTGGTCAGCAGCTAGGAATCTCTGGTCTTGTGACCTGGATCATATCCCGGCTCTTCACATTTCCCAACTGAGTGACCACTGGGGCAAGGTCTAACCTCTCTGAGTCTCCAGTTCCCCATCTGTAACAGAGGTGATAATAGTCCCTACTTCAGGGAGTGAGTGCATCATGAGTCTTCAGTAAGAGAGCATTTGTTAAAAAAGAGAAAAGAAAGAAAGAAAGAAATGACTAACAGAATCGCTCGTCATCCTGAGTACTTACCTTCTCTCCATCTCTAATCTGTCAGCCGTCCCACTGGGCCTTTCTTTGACATTTCTCTGGAATTGGTTCCTTTCTCCAATGTTCCCAGTCATCTCCCACCTTAGTGTAGCCACTTACGACTTCTGGAAGAGAGAATGGTGTATTCACTTCCTCATTGCTTTATGATTTCATCAGCCCCTATTCCATCCTGCCCGCAAGGGCCAGAGTATTCTGCCTACAGAACTGCTTTCCTTAGGCTACCCCCCAGAAGGCAGGTCTTGCACTAGTGATGCCATGTACCCTATAATCATTCTCTGTCTTAGTTTCCTCTTCTACATCCTAGGGGTGTTACGAGGAATAAATGCAGTAACATCTATAAAATGTCTGGTACCCAGAAAGAACTCAGTAGATGGTAGCTATTTTGATAGGTTTTTTTTTGTTTGTTTTCTTGAGAGCGAAAGAGCCTGAGCTGGAGAGGGGCAGAGAGAGAGAGAGAGAGAGAGAATCCCAAGCAGGCTCTGTGCTCAGTGTGGAATCCGTCACGGAGCTTGATCTCACCACCGTGTGATCGTGACCTGAGCCAAAATCAAGAGTCAGATGCTTAACTGAGCCACCCAGGCGCCCTTAGATGGTAGCCATTTTTGTTATTACTGTATGAGAAGTGATCATGAGCTTCAAAATGGGAAAACTGCTAATTTTGTGAATAGAATAGATTCTTGCATTTTTAGCGTTTTGTTCCTCCGTGATACGGGTTCCTTATCACATTGATTGTTTACGTATTTGTCGCTATGTTTATAAACTGTAGACACTGGCACTTTGGGAACAAGAGCTTTCATTCATTCAACAGATGCTTGCTGAGCACCTTTTATATGCTAGCTGCTATTCTAGGCATCGGGAATATAATGGTGAATGAAGCAGCCTCTCTCTGGAAGCTTAATTGTATTTTATTTTGTGATTGTATTTTATTTAGACTAGTGGCCCCAGGAAATACCCTCCTATTTTACAGGAGGAAATGATAGTAAGTATAGGAGTCTCTAACATCTGAAATAAAACCTGTGTTGGGCACGGTGGCTACCTGTAGTACCTGTGTAAGTGTTCTGTGGTTTGGAAATAGATCCTGAGTTGCCTGATGAGTAATGGCCGAAAGCATTCAAGAAGGGGCTGTCCTAGCCCTTCTCAGAGTGGAAGTGGTTGGGCAATGATGTAATAAGTTGATGATCGCACGCTTACTTCCTGGGCAGGAACAAAAGTGGGTGGGAACAGACTTCTGTCTCGGGGGGGGCCCCTGACCTGGCAAAGGGGTAACCTGAGTAGTTTGTGAGTCCACCTTTAATCAGTGATGTGTTATATTTCGAAGAGTTCATTACAAGCACGGCGAGTAATGATGAGTGCCTCAAGTCCAGTTTGTCTGAAATTCAGGACGGACAGGTTGCTGTGGGGTGTGTATTTCGAGCTGGGCTGTGCTGCTGGCTCACCGGTTCTCCCTTCAGAGGAGAGCAAACTGCCAGCCACCAGCACACCCGCTTGTCACATCCGCTGTCGAATACCGAGACAGCTGCTCCCGAGTTGGGTGGCGAGATGTGTTTTGCTTCAGAGCCACTGCCTGAATTTCCAGGGCTGCTCTTAAGGTCAGAAACCAACCTGATCTTTCTGGATGGAAATTGCCCATGTCTTGACTTAGGACAGGCTGCAGCGTTCAGCCCTGTTGTTTCCTTATTGCATTTTTAAGTTGTTAGTGGAGGGGGTTGGTGAGAGAGAAGGAAGAGAACCATGAATCACTCTACTGTGAATCAGAATGAGGACTTTACATTCCTTGGAAAAGGAACATCAGGATATATGATCTGTGCGTGATCCAACTGCTTCCATTGGATTGGGGAAAGGGGGGTGCTACCGAAGGAAAACGGTGTATTTGTTGATTATTCCTCTGTAAGGAGGCAAAAAGAACATAAATGAAAAGTGCAGGAACAATGTTAACAGCCAGCATGTGCCAGTTCCTTACTGTATACCAGCCACAGTGTTAAGCACTTCGAATGCACTGTCTCCTTAATCCTCACAAAGCTTATTTATAGTTCCATTTACAGGTGAAGAAGTTGAGGCCTGGGCAGTTTAAATGATCTGTCCAGAGTCTCGTGGCGGTTTGGAAATGGTAGAGCTAAGATTTGGTGAATCCAGATCTAATTGCAGAACTTGCATTTTAACCACTTCCCGTCTTCTGTCTCAGATGAATACTGGAAAGCCGCTCAGTCTCAGTAAACCTGTCCAGTCCTTGTGAAGACGGTTGTGTTCAACTTCTGCAGGGTGCCTAGCCAAATTGTGTTTGGGATTCTTATGACACAGCACTTTGCCAGTCTTTGGTGTATATGGTCTTATGTGCCTGGTAAACTTTTGTTGAATGAATGGTGTAGAGTGATAATTTATGAACTTTTTATGATGCTTGCAGTACAAGATTTTTGCCACTATTTTGGAGAAGTCTTAAAGGCTGTTAAATAAGCTCATGATTTAACAACATCAGGAAAAAGGGGCACGTGGGTGGCTCAGTCAGTTAGGGGTCTGAGTCTGGCTCACGTCATCCTCTCGTGGTTCATGAGTTTGAGCCCCATGTCAGGCTCTGCGCGGACAGTGCCGGACCTGCTTGGAATTCTCTCTCTCCCTCTGTCTCTGCCCCCACCCCACTTGTGTTATCTCTCTCTCTCTCTCTCTCTCTCTCTCTCTCAATAAATAAGTGAATAAACAAACCTAAAAAAATTTAAAATGATTATCAGTAAAGTACCATCTTCTAGCCTGGTGTTTGGTCTCCAGAACGTGAGCAATTGAAGGATATAACAAGGGCGGTTCTTCTTGTGACAGTCTGGTCACAATCTGGCCTCTGCAGATCTCCCAGTAGAACTTTAGCTTCTCTGGACTGATGGCATATGCTTCTCACTATGTGAGGCAGAGTATTGGAAAGTAGACCCAAAGGTTTTAACCTGTTAGAACTGGAAGGGGATTTAGTCATGAACTCCAGAGCTTTCCCTTTGTGGGAGTAGAAAAGTGACAGCAGCCAGACTGTAACCAGTCAAACCACGTAACTAATGCTGGCTGACTAGGACTAACCATTATACCAGTCTCTGTCTTAAGAGAATTCCTTAATAGAAAACTGCTTTAAATATTTTTAGATACCAAGCTAATTGCTAAGTTATATGGGATAAATATCTTGAAATTTAAGTAGATGGAGAAATTTGGAATTATTTTCAGTAGAGATTTAATTGGTGAACAGATTTTACATTTTGCGAGTTTTCTAGGTGGAAAAAAATTTGGATGATTTAGTGTTAGGCCATCATCTTCATGAACTTGTAGATTTTTTTTATTAAAACATTTTTTTAAAATATTTATTTTTGAGAGCGTGAGAGCGAGCGGGGGAGGGGCAGAGAGAAAGGGAGACACAGAATCCAAAGCAGGCTCCAGGCTCTGAACACAGAGCCCGATATGGGGCTCGAACTCATGAACCGTGACGTCATGACCTGAGCCACAGTCCGGTGCTTAACCAACTTAGACACCTAGGCGCCCCTGGAAATTTTTGGTGGGACTAGGGTGAGGAGGGTGTGACATTTCATACATCAGACTATGTAGCTGCACTAGATGTTTCGCTACTTTTAAAAATTACCTTTTCTGATTTTATTGTTGTTTCCCCTCCATCCACCCCAAAAGTGAAGTTTTGCAAAACAAATTCATCTTTGTCTTTACCTTCCGCTGTTGGGATAGGATATTGGGGAAAACACATGTGCCAGATGTGTAAGTCACGGAGCACATTATATACACATTTAACCTAGAATGCAGACCTCTGAAGCTTTCTGTTCCTGTGAGACTCTAATTGAGGGCATCTTCCAGCACCAGGTGTTTTTAGCATACGTAATTTTCATGCAGCATAGCCCCTAAACAAACCAGAAACATCATCTGGTTCTTAGCCAAAGAAACAATCATCTGCCCCCACACTGGGAGGAAGACAGGGGTAGAGTCGGTCGGGCACGTTGCCCGTCCTCAGAGAAGCGCCTCCCCCAAGGGAAACTATGTGAATTCTGCCTTCCCCGGCCAGGAAGTAAGGTGTGGCTTCACATAATAGAAGACGTTACTAGTTGGATGTTCCACAGGCACCTCAAAGTCTATGTGTCTGACTTCATTCATTCTCCCAAGTCCCCCCACCTGGATAATACTTTCCCTGTGCAGTGTATTCCCAAACCCGATGTTTGGGAGCTCCCTCAGCCCCCCCCCTTACCCCCCACATCCAATGGTTTACTTCTTAGGTTTTCTCAACCACTGTTTCCTCTTGATCCCCGGCATCACTTTCTTAGTTTACTTCGGGATTTGAAGATGAGTGAAGGGTTGAGATGGACTATGGAGTCAAACCTGAATGTCCGCCCTCCACTTACCAGGCATGTGAACAACCAGGAGAAGTGGTGTTAGGAAACCCATCGAGGCGTTTATTGTTCTGACGTTGAGTCACTCGTTATCCGCCACAGAGTTCCCCAAACCTCAGTCATTCCCACACCTACACAGAGCTTTGTACCACCTGTGCTATTATTTACTTAATATTTCCATATCCGTTCACTCCTTCAAACTTTTTTATTTTTAAAGTATCAGTGTTCCTGTTTTAGCTAAATATTGTCTGAGCCCCCAAGGCCTGCAGTTTGAGATAAAGAATATTAGCAAACGCTGGAGCTTTCCTAGAGCAGAGCGCTGTTAGCACTGAACAGAGACTTTCTCCTGGATGAATCACCTGCATGGCCTTGAGGGTTGTTTTCAAGGAAGTTACTGGCTCACTGTGATTCTGTGTTACTGCTTTCTTTTCATGCCACCTAAAATAATTCAGAATCCTTTTGGAAAACACTGGTCTTAATGTATCATCTCTTCTCATTCTTTTAGAAATACTTCTTTTAGACCCACGACTTAGAAGATGCTTAGAAATATTTTTTCATGGCTGGTGAAAATTTGAGTGTTTGGAGGTGAACAGAAACCCACTCTGGTGATTGGAAGGCAGCCTTGTCTGGGTGGGAATACTTGGAAGAGGTTGGAAAAATGAAAGACGTACCTGTTCCAAGCCAGATGTCTCATCTTCTGACGACCTGAGAGAAACTGAGGGGCCACAGAAGGCCTTAGGCTAAAGAGTGGAATGTCAGAAAATAAGGACTCTGGGAATTTCAGGCAAGGACAGAAAGTGGGTGGAAATGAAATTTAAGCTCTCTGTTTTTCTGAAGTAAACTTGAATTTAATTAAGATGTGTATGTAGGCTTGTTGTAAGGAAATTAAATGGTGCCTTGAGCTGCAGCCTTCCATGGGAATTTTGATACAAGTGCTTGTCCAAAAATAAAGTAAGCCCTCAGTGAGAGCTCTGCTTTAGCACCTCAGCATATTTACTCCAGTGCGTGCAACTGTGTTGGGGCCAAAAGTCCCTTTTTTCTGTCTTTGTAAAGATACTGTGATCATCCAGAAGACGTGGAACTCGATCTCAGATAGTGGTGTACTATTTTAATCTCACTAATTGGAACAGGCGGCCTGTATTTGAGACTGACTCTCTAGTTGGCATAGGTTTTAATTTATCTGAAAATATGAGGCCCATTCAGTAAGAGCTGTTCGGGCTGTGTATTGGCATCAGGCAAAGTGCTTGAAAGCTTCAACCATAAGCACAGAAGGCTGAGAGGAAGATTGAAGAAACGGAGCTTAATAGTTTGCTGCTTTGATTCAGTTCTTCACTGTTGGGCGCAGAGCTAGTCAGGGAACATGGTGGAGTGAAGCAGGTGCAGACGCTTGAGAGGGCCACTTGTAAATATTTCTCCCGATGAGGACAGTGTCTGAAGTGTCTCCTTTGAATCCACCCCAGAAGATGGCATGGTTGAAGAGGACTTCACGCAGTCCTCCTGTTTTATAGGAATTAGCACATCTTCAGGCATGAGCTGAACAGGTGTGCCCGAGTGACTCAGCTTACCTCAGGCGCTCAAGTTGAGATACTCTAAGACACTTCTGTTGACATCAGAGATGGTCTCTAGATTATAACTTCTTCAGAACTGGACCACTCCTTTTGGTTTTGTTTGGTTTTGAAACCGTCAACGTATGCTTGGCAAGGTGTCTTGTGAATCCTTCCTTTAAATCCTTCAAGAGGACAGAATGCCAGTTTCTTCCCCTGCCGCCCAGAGTCTCTCATGTGATCTTTGTCTTTCTTCCGCTCTCAGCCCTTGGAACTCTGGCATCCTTCTTTGTGGACTCCCATGGCTCCCCTCTGTGCCTGTGGACACCTGCTCCATCCTTTCACATGGGATGGTTGTGTTCTTTTTATCTACACATGGATCTCGGTACGCGGTCGGGGCTTTGTAAATACTGATGGAATGAATGCGTGAATGTGGGTATGTTGCAAAATTGCACTATGGGACTTGAGAAGCTGGAAAAGATACTCTACTCTTGAGCCAGATCAGTGCAGGTCAATCTACCTTATTTTAATTGCTGACAGGATTCCAGTTTATGGGTATTCCATAATCTATTTAATATGACTACCTTGTTGAAGGACACATACATTGCTTCCAGGCTACCTTGCCTGTCCTTGGACATGCTCCTTGTGCACATGTGAAGAATATATTAGTTAAGCTAAATTCTTTTTTCTTTAGAACAATTTTTTTTTTTTAATGTTTGTTTTTTTTTTTTTTTTTGAGAGAGAGAGAGTGTGAGCGGTGGAGGGGCAGAGAAAGAGGGAGACACAGATTTCAGGCCCTGAGCTGTCAGCACAGAGCCTGACATAGGGCTTGAACTCACAAACTGTGAGATCATGACTTGAGCCGAGATCAAGAGTCGGACACTTAACCGACTGAGCCACCCAGGTGCCCATAGGCTAAATTGTTAAAAGTGGAATTGCTCAGCAAACAGTGTATGTATTTAAAAAAAAAAAAAAAATTTTTTTAATGTTTATTTTTGAGAGAGAGAGAGAGCATGAGTGGGGGAGGTGCAGAGAGAGAGGGAGACACAGAATCCGCAGCAAGTTCCAGACTCTGAGCTGTCAGCACAGAGCCCAACGCGGGGCTCGAACCCACAAACTGAGATCATGACCCGAGCTGAAGTTGGATGCTTAACCGAATGAGCCCCCCAGGCCCCCCAGAGTATATGTATTTTAAATTATGATACTGCTGAATTGAACACTGTACCTCCTTTGTCACACGCTAGGAGCTAGGGGTACAGCAGTGAATGGAACTGATAAGAGTTTTTGTATACCCTTCAGTGCATGAGCATGCCTCAACTCAAAACTTTCTGACACAGTGTATTCTAAAATGTTTTGATCCCGACCGTCTGCTGCATGAAAACTGGTAGCTCGTTTTAATTTATATTTTTCCTGATAAAATTAGGTTGGTCATATTTAAACATTTTTTATTTTGGAATAATGAGAGACCCCCAGGAAGTTGCAAAAAATAGTATAGGGATGTATCCCTCCCCCAGATTCTCCCAGTGGCTACATCTTATGTAACTTACTAAAAAGGTTGATCATATTTTCACATATTTCATCATTGGGCTGTGAACTGTTAATAAATTCTGGCCATTTATCTACTGGGTTATTAATCTTTTAAATTGTTCTGCAGAAGTTTTTTTTACTCCTTAAATAAGTTGTTTTGTCCACATATCTTCTCCAGTTTGTCATTCCTGACTCTATTTTCTACTATTGTGTAACAGATTACTATAGATTAGCAACCTAAAAACCTATGACCATGTCACAGTTTCCATGGACCAGGAAGGCAGGTGCAGCCTATCCGCATCCTCCACGTTGTTCATGATAAGGTCTGGTTCGTATTTATTCAGAGTTTGCTGTATGCATCCACTGCTCAGACTTCCATCAGGCTAAAATCAAGGTGTCAGCCAGGACTGCAGTCTAGTCCGTAGTCTCACTGGTTATTTACTGAATTAACATCCTTGCAGCTATAAGACTGTGGCCCTCAGCCCCAGAAGCTGCCCACTCGTCCCTGCCACTTGGCCCTCTCATAACGTGGTAGTTTGTTTTTTCAAGACCAATGGAACAACTCTCTTGCGTTTTGTCTCTTCCTCTAGACCCTCTCTTAAAGGGTTTACCTGATTAGGCCAAGTATACCCAGATAATCCACCTTTTGATTTACCAAAGTCAGCTGCTTAGGAACCTTAATTACATCTGCAAAATATTTTCATGTTTGCTGTATAATGTAACCTAATCTTGGGAGCGAAGCCTCCTCGTAGTCACAAGTCTTGCTCACACACAAGGGAAGGGTATCATATAGGTTATGGATACCAGCAGGTGGGAATCTTGGGGACCATCTTAGGATTCTACCTACTACACTGTTTCAACAATATATTGTGTGTGTGCTGAGCATAGAGCCTAGCATGTAGCAAACAATGAATATTAACCAGACCTTGCCATAAAGAAATATAAAAATTTGAGGGCTTGTAGGATTTGTATCATTCTTACAGTGGCCTTTAAGATTCTTTTAAAAACCCAAACACCGTGTTCTTCTAAGACATTTTATTTATAATTATTTTTATAAATTTTGTCTTTAGCCAATTTTTTACAATTTAAGTAAACTCTGTCCCCAACATGAGGCTTGAACTTATGACCTCACCATCAAAGGTTGCATGCTGTGCTGCGTCAGCCAGGTGCCCCAATCTTTGGCCCATTTAGAATTTGTTTTCCCTTTAACAAGTCTATACATAAGTGACAGTTATTCCTCTATCATTTTTTGCATAGTTACCTGCCTTTAAAAATATACTGGTGTCCACATCTGTAGTTTTATTTTTAAAAATTTCTACTTTTTCTCTGGGTTTTAAAACTTTTTTAAAAAGACTAGTGAATCAAAGTTTATAATTTTGGTACATTTTTTCTGGATTGATATCCCCTTCCCTGCTCAAACCAGGATTGGAAATGAGCATTTTGAAAACTCTGGCTCATTCATTTAAGAAACTTTCAAACAGACATGATTCTAGTGCCATTTGTAGTAAGGAAAGACCAAAAGGTGGAGGGGAAGAGATGGTGAAGTTTGTTGTTTTTTTAAAACATTTGCTTTCAGCTTTCTCTCTCGAACTAGATAATGCCTCTCAACAGGTTCTATTTACTGTAGAATCCTGACCTTCCACTCCATACTGTTACAGTATGAAGAATGTGTATTGTTGCTTCCTACACCGGCTTTGCTGCCCTCCTCACCTGTAGCTGACCATCCCAGCTGGAGAGATGGAAGGGCAGGGACTCGGCCCAACTTCGTGCTCTGTGGGGCAGCAGGCCTCTTTCGGGCCTGCCCTCCTCTTTGTAAACACGGGTGCCCTCGTGCTGTCCTCGTACTAGGACATTTAAGTTCATTTGTCACTCATGTTAGGGTAATGAATTTAAGAAGAGTTTGTACCCAGCTTTTTTAAAAGCTTATTTCTTTATTTAAGTTTATTTATTTATTTTGAGAGAGAGAGAGTGTGTGTGGAAAGGGCAGAGAGAGAGAGAGAGAGAGAGAGAGAGAGAGAGAGAGAATCCCAAGCATGCTTCATGCCATCAATGTGGAGCCCGATGTGGGCTCGAACTCACGAACCGGGAGATCATGACCTGAGCCACCCAGACGCCCCAAGTTTATTGTTTTGAGAGAGCGAGCGGGGGAGGGGCAGAGAGAGAGAGGGAGTCAGAGAATCACAAGCAGGCTCTGCGCTGTCATCGTGGACCTCGAGATCATGACCTGAGCTGAAACCAAGAGTTGGACGTTTAACCAGCTGAGCCACCCAGGTGCCCCAAGCTGTTCCTTTATTTGGCTTGATTATCCTTGTTTGTAAGTTACCCCTGTGGCTTGCTAAATATCACTAGGTATTTAGGGGTTGTCCTGTGCACGTATGTTAGTTATTGAGAGGTTCACCTGCCTTGTCATCTTCACATATGACACGGAAGGAGGTTAAAACTGTTGTGTGTGTCCAGAAACTAACACTTACCATTTCATAACCTGACCCAAGAGCATATTAATGGTGGAATGAATATGCCTTCATCATGTGTGCTTTCATTTGAGAAAGGCATCATGTTTATAAAAGCCTCCTGACTTTAAGCAATTACCAAGTAGTGTTTGTTGTATGAAGCCAGCCAAAGTTTACCTCCTATACTGAGCAATTTAGAGCTACTCACTGAATTGGCATCTGTTGGGTAATCTTCTTCTTCTTTTTTTTAATGTTTGTTTATTTTTGAGAGCGAGCGAGCAGGGGAGGGGCAGAGAGAGGGGAACAGAGGGTCCAAAGCAGGCTCTGCGCTCACAGCAGTGAGCCTGATGTAGGGCCTGAACTCGTGAACCATGAGATCATGACCCCAACCGAAATTGGACACATAAACGACTGAGCCACTTAGGTGCCCTGAAGCAAGAGTCTTCTTTCATTCATTTATGTCCTGTGACCACCTTGAAGCCCCAAAGGCTCTTCTACCCAATCTTGGTCTGTTTTCAGCCCTCAGAAATGCTCTGTTATTGGGTGAGTGGGAGCACATTAAATCCTACCATTGAGAAATTTGACTAACAATGATCTGATGGCAAGAAAGTTTTTTTTATCTACTGAGGGCTCAAATTAAGCTCTCATTTTTATTTTTATTTTATTAAACATTTTTTTTGTTGTTTGGAGCACCTGGGTGGCTCAGACGGATGGTTAAGCATCCGACTTCAGCTCAGGTCATAATCTCATGGTTTGTGGGTTTGAGCCCCACATCGAGCCCTGTGCTGACAGCTCAGAGCCTGGAGCCTGCTTTAGATTCTGTGTCTCCTTCTCTGCCCCTCCCTTGGTCATGCTCTGTCTCTCTCTCAAGAATAAATAAACATTAAACATTTTAAATAAAAGATTATTTTTTGTTTATTAATAAACTCTTCACTCAACATGGGGCTTGAACTCACAACCCTGAGATCAAGAGCCACATGCTCTATCGACTGAGCCAACCAAGTGCCCCTAAGATTTTTTTTTTTAAGTTTATTTTTATTTATTTTGAGAGAGAGTGTGTGCACACACACGCTGTTAGAACAGAGCCTAATTTCAGGGCTTGAACCCATGAACTGTGAGATCATGACCTGAGCCAAAATTGAGTGTCAGAGGCTTAACGGACTGAGCCACGCAGGTGCCCCATAAGATCTTATTTTTAAAGGAAGTCTTAGAGTCAGAATGAGAGCTCTTCAGCCTTGTTGCTGTTTGAGGACAGTTTTGCAAACTGAGCCCCACTCCAGCAGACGTTGGGAGCTTTTATTTCTTTGGGCAAATAGGAAATGAATGAAATGGTTTTGTTTTACGTGGCTATCTTTAAAATTTTTTTTTTT
>NC_064809.1:113203356-113236019 GCF_023721935.1 Panthera uncia | reverse complement strand
CTGGCTGAAGTCGGACGCTTAACCGACTGCGCCACCCAGGCGCCCCTCTTTTTTCTATTTTAATGTTTATTTATTTTTGAGAGCGTGAGGGTCTGAGAGCAAGCAGGGGAGGAGCAGAGAGAGGGAGACACAGAATCTGAAGCAGACTCCAGGCTCTGAGCTGTCAACACAGAGCCTGACGTGGGGCTTGAACTCATGAACCATGAGAACATGACCTGAGCTGAAGTCAGACACTTAACCGACTGAGCCACCCAGGCATCGGTCTTTTTCTTAATAGGATAACCAAAAACAGAACAGACAAAAAACTGGTTGTTTTTTTTTTCCTCTTTTTTGTTCTTTTAAATAACAGCCTTATTGAGATATAATTCACATACCATACAGTTCACTCATTTAAAAGTGTAGACTTAATGGTTTTTTAGTATATTTGCAGAATTGTGCACTCACCACCACTATCAATTTCAGAACATTTTCATTGCCCCCAAAACAAACTCTCTACCCATTAGCAATCACTTTCCATTTCCTCCCTCCCAAACCCCCAGGCCAAGCCAGCCCTAATTTACTTTCTGTTTCTCTGGATTTGCCTGTTGTGGACACTTTCTGTAAATGGAATCAGATGTCACGTGGTCTTTTGTGTCTGCCTTCTTTCAGTCGGCATCAAGTTTCCAAGGTTCGTCTGTGTTGTGGCTTCCGTCCGCACTTCATTTCATTCTGTTGCGAAATGATCTTCCATGGTGTGGCTGTACCATACATTTTGTTTATCCGCTCATCAGCTGACGCACATTTGGGTTGGTTGTTTCCAGTGTCGGGCTCTTAGGATCAGTGTTGCCGTCAACATGTGCGTGCAGGTTTTTGCACGGGCATATGCTTTCCTATCTCTCGGGTACCTACCTAGGCGTAGATTTGCTGGCTCACGTGGTAGTTCTGTGCTTGACCTTTTGAGGAACCGCCAGAGTGTTCTTCCCCAGCAGCCGCTCTGGTTTACATGGCACGGGCAGTGCACGAGGGCTCCCGACTTCTCCACGTCTTCACCGGTGCCGCTTACAACCAGTCTTCTGATGATAGTCTTCCTGGTGGGTGTGAAGTGGTGTCTCTCTGTGCTGTGGTGTTGGTCTTTGAAATTTCATTTTTCTTTCTTCTTCTTTTTTTAAATTTCATTTGCAAGCGAGAGCAAATAGGGGAGAGGGGCAGAGGGAGAGAATCTGAAGCAGGCTCCACATTCAGCGCCGCGCCTGATGCGGGGCTCTATCCTAAGGCCCGGAGACTATGACCTGAGCCGAGATCAAGAGTCGGATGCTCAGCTGACTGAGCCTCCCAGGCGTGCCCCTTTGAAATTTCTTTTAATCAAAGTAGTTGTGTTCATTATATGAGGAAATAAGTGAAATATCTCTAGCTGAAAAGGCTGGTATAATTAATAATATAACTTCTAAATTAACTTCCATACTTTTACATATTCCTTCTTGAAAAGTAAGCTCTACTCCCAACGTGGGGCTTGAACTCACAACCCTGAAATCAAGAGTTGCGTGCTCTTCCAACTAAGCCAGCCAGGCGCCCCCCCATTCCTTATTCCTTCTTTACTAGTCATTTGTCAAAGCCGATCATCCCAAACCAGTGTTGGATAGAATAGTTGTGAGTGTGTATAGTGCGGCTTGTACTTCCTTGCTCAAACTGCACAAGAACAGGCGCCTGGAGCGTCAGGGTCCTTCCCACTGCAGAGCTGAAGGTGGGGAGGCTTCGTCAGCAGCCAGCCTTTTGAGGGATGGTAGTAGGTGTCCGGCCCCTTGTCATCATATGTAATTGGCCGGGGCATTTACTCCTGATTCTCCCAAGGGTTAGCTGCTGCCAGGCAGATAGGGTGGGGAGTATAAATGGGTACAGCCCGAACACTACACATAGACTCCCATGTCCTCTTTACAGACAAGCTTTACAGCCTGCAGATTCCCTCCTAAAGAACAAGAAGCCTAACAAAATGCATAGCACCTGTGAGGCCAAAAGTAAATGTTGGTTTAATGAATGAATTGCTTTGGCTTTGGGAGGCAGACACTATTCGAGCATCGCAGCTGGAGCAAGCCATTAAGCTCCCCGAGCCTTGGTACCTTATCTGTAAGAGAGAGATACCAAGTGCCTCTGCTGCAGCGTTCCCACGGTGACATAAAAGCGCCTGGCTCCTGGTACGCGCTCAGCAAATGTTAATTCACTTTCCATAAGTGGCTCTGCTGTTCGTCTCATGTTTTTCTCTACAGGTTTAGCCCAGCTCCGACCACAGGGTCGATTGTACTGTTTTGCTTATCTTTTCTTCACAGAGAAATAATGAGCATTTGGCTAAAATTAAGTATCGATGGAAATGAATATTGCAGTTTGGTTGCTGCTGATTGACATGTGTTTGCTAAATAGCTACTCAAATTTCAGGAAGCTTGCCTAGAAATTAAAAAAAAAAAAAATCCTAAGAAGAGTTACCCTCTTTGCCAGGTACTTATTTATAAAATTGTCTTCTATGGAATGACCCAGCTGAAAATTTTTCTATAAAACACTGGCTGAGCTTTGGCTCAAGAGTTCAAGTTAGCCTGCATAAAATCTTAAACTTCAATGGGTATGAAAGGGTTGGGTCATTTTTTGGAGCTTCTTTGCCTTGGAAATACATTTTTTTTCTTTCTTTCTTTTGTTCTTTCTTTCTTTCTTTCTTCCTTCTTTTTTTTAAGAAAGGGCTGTTCTTTTGGTCACTGGGTCTTTTTTTAGACTTGCAGGGAAGTCATAGTAACAGGCTCCATGTCTGATTGGGTTCCATGGCAACAAAGGGTTGTGACTTTATTAGAGAAGAGTCGAGCATGCCAAGAAAGATAAAAATCAGAGTATGGAAAATGTCTGACCAGATGAATGTGTTTTTTTGGATGGCGTGCCCTGGAACGAAACATTTCCCCGAATTGGCATCAGTCTCTGTTGCAAATTTGAATCCCACCGGGTTATCATTAGGTCATAGGGATCAGTGCTTATTTCCAAAAGATCTGCCTGCATCTTCATTCATCCTTTTTTATATCTTGGTATATTAAAAAAAAAAAAATCAAAACAGTAATGGTAAGAACCTAACCGGAGAGGATTCTGATTTCAAAGGTAGAAAAGAAATTTAGCTCATTCTTTGTGCAACTGATTACAGCTGTAAATTGTGAGACTGTGTGGGAGGGCCAATTAGAGGCAATTATAACTCGATTGAACGCCCCCTGAATTAAAGCTTGCTGTGTGCATTCCAAGCTGGGGGTCTTGTTTCCATCCCTGTTCCTCGTTGATGGGTGTAGAGGTACGGGTTCCAGGATAAGGTTGTAGAATCTCGGTAGGAGACGCCCTCTGTGCTCTCCCACAGCAAGGTGCAGGCTGATGTTCTGACCGAAAGTGTTGTAATTTGTTAGAGACCTTTTTGCTAAAGGTTCTAATATTTGGCAAAGAAATAGCAAGAATTTCGAGTCCTCTTCCCCGGTTATGAATGTGTAGGACTGTCTTTGCTTTTTTATCAGATGTGCTGTGTTTATATTTCTCCTCATCCTGACATTGAAAGTGGAAAAACTCCAAAGAGCAGGTGGATGTTCCGACATGCTCCCTGGGTTCAGACTTCATGAGTCACTTACTTACAGCCTCATCATGATGAATCAGAAACCACACAGGTACTCATGATAAACATTAATAAGTAGTATTGGTATAAGAGCAAAGAATGAGCTCACCAGGTTTTCGGTGTCCCGGCAATCATTAATCAGGTGTTAAGTCTTTGGGGAAATTATTTAACTTCTTTGGGCCTTGGTTTCTTTATCTTCAGATGAGTTTGACCTGAATTTGTGTGTCCCAAACCTCCCTGTTTATGGGATTAACTTGGGGCCCTGGTTTAACACATGGAATCTCTGTTAGAGATTTTGATTCTCTAGGTCTGGGGTGGGGCTGGCATAGCAGGGGCCCAAGGTGACTTACAATCAGATGTTCAGGAAATACCAGACTAACTTAGTAGTTAGGAAACTTGACTTGGTTGTAAGAAGGTGGGTGGAGATGGGAGGGAGAAAGGAGACGGTTGGATGCAGACCCCCAGGTTCTGCCCCTGCACCATTGGTCTAGGCGGGGCCCAGGAGTCAGGTGATTGTGGCCATAATTTGAGAAACACTGGTCTGTACTACTCAAGCTCACTCCTAGCCCCAAAGATAGCCCTTCCACATGTCACCCATGACAACCACAAATAAGCCCAAAGATGTGGGTTGATGGCAGGGTTTGGAGGATTCTCCAAACTCCACATTGCTTTTTGTAAAAGTTACTTGCTTTAAAATCTTGGAGTTGTGCAGAATTCACAGAATTTTCGACTCTATGCTGTGTTGTTTCCATTGGATAAGACAGTGTTTGCTAAGCATAGTTACATCCAGTGTGCACGAGACAGTACCATCATCATAGGAATTACCTGGGGAACTTGTTAAAAATATAGAAATTGGACTCCCAGACCCAAAGATATTGTAAGTCCTATAAAAGGGCCTGGGCATCAGTCTTTTTTTTTTTTTTTTTTTCCTTATTTGAGGGTGTGTGTGTATTTCTTTTTAGGGTTTTAAAAAAAAATTTTTTTTAATGTTTATTTTTGAGAGAGGGGGAGAGAGCACATGTGAGGCAAGGGAAGGGGAGAGAGAGAAGGGGGGGACAGGATTGAAGGGGGCTCTTGGCTGAAAGCACAGATCCCAATGCAGGGCTTGAACTCACGAACTGAACCAAAGTCAGACACTTAATTGACTGAGCCACCCAGCTGCCCCAGGTTTGTTTTTTGTTTTTTTGTTGTTATTTATTTATTTTTAATTTAATTTTTTATTTTTTTAAATTTACATCCAAATTAGTTAGCATATAGTGCAACAATGATTTCAGGAGTAGATGCCTCAGTGCCCCTTACCCATTTAGCTCATCCCCCCTCCCACAACCCCTCCAGTAACCCTCGGTTTGTTCTCCATATTTATGAGTCTCTTCTGTTTTGTCCCCCTTTCTGTTTTTATATTATTTTTGCCTCCCTTCCCTTATGTTCATCTCTTTTGTCTCTTAAAGTCCTCATATGGGTGAAGTCATATGATTTTTGTCTTTCTCTAATTTCACTTAGCATAATACCCTCCAGTTCCATCCATGTAGTTGCAAATGGCAAGGTTTCATTTCTTTTTGATTGCCGAGTAATACTCCATTGTATATATATTTACCACATCTTTTTTATCCATTCACCCATTGATGGACATTTGGGCTCTTTCCATACTTTGGCTGTTGTGGATAGTGCTGCTATAAACATGGGGGTGCATGTGTCCCTTTGAGACAGCACACCTGTATCGGTGGATAAATGCCTAGTAGTGCCATTGCTGGGTCATAGGGTAGTTCTATTGTTAGTTACTTGAGGAACCGCCATACTGTTTTCCAGAGTGGCTGCACCAGCTTGCATTCCCATGTTTTTGTTTTTAAATGTATTTTGAGAGAGAGCAAGCAAGCAGGGGAGGGACAGAGAGAGAATCCCAAGCAGGCTCCATGCTGTCAGCACAGAGCTGGATGCAGGGACGCAGGGCTTGAGCTCATGAACTGTGAGATTGTCACCTGAGCCGAAATCAAGAATCGAATGCTTCATGGACTGAGCCACTCAGGCGCCCCTCTTTTTAGGTTTGACAAACATTGTGGGCTTCTCTCCCCAGTCTCACCCCGATTTCCAGAGTAAAACCGATTTTAAGTGTAAACACATGTTTAGCACAAGTTCTGTGGTTAAATCAAGCCATTTAGTTTAAAAAAGGGTCTGTAACTCATACATACAGCAGGTGCTTGAGGAAAAAAAACTGATCTTCTGAGACTCTAAGACAAAATTCCTAAACTTGAACGATGAAATCATTAGCTGCTGGAGCAAACACATTTTAATGTGTATCTGCTTTGTTTGTTCTATTTACTGTTTAACAAAGATGGAATAACATTGTTAAAATGAAGAGTTTAGTAAAACTTTGGTGTAAGCCTGAATTTATGAAGGTTTACTTTTCTCCCCTATTAACTAGCTTAACTTAAAAAATTGTTAAGTTTAGGGGCGCCTGGGTGGCTCACTCTTGATTTTGGTGCAGGTCATGACCTCATGGTTCATGAGTTCAAGCCCTGTGTCAGCTCTGTGGTGACAGTGCAGAGCCTGCTTGGGATTCGTTTTCTTCCTCTCTCTTTGCCCCTCCCCTGCTCTCTTGCTCTCACTCTTTCAAAATAAATAAACTTCTAAAAAAGTGCAAGTTTATAGGAGAAAAATCTCATAAAGGACGTAAGGTGGAAAATGTTCTTAGAACTTTTAACCCAGAGATAAGCACTGTTAATATTTCTTATGTATTTTTACATAAATGTTTTCTACACAAAACATATATATCCATTATTTATTTAACCAGTCTCCTATTGATATACAATTTAAGTGCCTTCTAGGGTGATGGTTTTTTCCATGTTTGTTTGCTTTGTAATACTGTACTGAATATTTTTGTACATCTTTTTTCTGTAACCATGTATGGATAGATTTCTAAAAGAGAGATTGTTGAGTCAAGGGGTATGTGTCTTTTAAATAAGGAAAGATGGGAATACAGTGCCCTTACAAAGGTTTCACCAATTTAACTGGTGAAATCTTTGATTTTCAAAAGACTTTCCTGTCCCAGTTTATTCTAATAGAGCAGGCGAGCAGCTAACTGTCCTTGTCTACTTACACAAAACCTGAGACGTACCTCAGGTCCTCTGGTTGGAGGGATGAGTAGAGATATTTCATAAAGAGGAGAATTTAAAAGGTATTTAAGGAGTATGCCTGGGTGGCTCAGTTGGTTAGGTATCTGACTTCAGTTCAGGACATGATTTTACCATCTTGAGTTCGGGCCCCGTGTTGGGCTCTGTGCTGACAGCTCAGAGCCTGGAGTCTGTTTCAGATTCTGTATCTCGCTCTGTCTCTGCCCCTCCCCTGCTCACGTTCTGTCTCTGAAAAATGAATAAACCTTAAAAAAAAAATTAAAAGGTATTTAAGGTGTTCCCTGGGAGAGGAAAATAGAGAAATAGCTTAGTAAAGCAAATAACCCTGAATTTTCCAATAGAATTCTTTGGGTCACATGAGGTCCCAGAACCTGAATTGGTTTCTGAAGAAAGTAAGACGATCTTAGAGCATCATATACTGTGAGAAAGCCATGGCCTGTTCCCTGGATATGGTGCTGCTCCTTTGGTAGATCTTGTAGGGCACTTGTGAGTGAAGCATCGTGGTGATGAGATGCTGTTCATTTTACATAACCTCTGATGCAAGTCACGGTCTAGTTAGGGTGTGTGTGTGTGTGTGTGTGTGTGTGTGTGTGTGTGTGTGTTTCAAGGTAATGTTTAAATTAAAAGAATTACTTTTCAGTAGTCTTCTGGCCCAGACTGTGTGCGTGTCCTTAGTGTCTGAGAGATAACTAACACAAATCAGGAGCCCTGTGGCCTGGGGATGTTGCTGGTTTAGTGGCAGATGCCATCTAATCTGGCCATCTACCTGCCTTCGTTTTGCCTCCTACTGGCAGCAAGATAGGAGGGGATCTTTTAGACCCAGAAAATTAGTTGTATTTATTCAAGTCTGGGAAATTCAAATCTATTCAAGGCAGAGAAGAATGAAGAGGTGTCCTGGATCTATATGTCAGTAAGAGTTGAAACCTTACAGCTGGCTAAGAGGGATGGCCAGGTGGATTGTGAGTTAAAAGGAGCCATCCAGAGTCCAGACAGTCGGGGAGCAGCAAGAACCTCAGGCTAGAGGTGGCATGTTGGAGAGTGAGTGTGTGTTCTTTCTCAGCACTCAGGGACCAAAGTGCCCTCTCAGACTGGTCATGCTTCAGCCGAGCCACACCTGGGCAGGTGGAAGACAGCCAGGAGTAAAACAAGTTCTGAAGTCTATAGCTCTGAATTGAATCATTCTCTATTTTTAATCAAAATTAGTAAGTGAACCAAATGACTAGATAGCCTCAAGGCAATTGTCAAGTAATTTCACATTAGAAACTTGAGAGAGGTTTTTTGTTTTGGTTTTGGTTTTTGGGTTTTTTTTTGGTTTTTTTTTTTTGAGATATTTATGACTGGGACACAGACCTGAAGTAGGTATGCAGAGCTGGGCCATGGATGAAAGAGTGGATATCTGAGGCTGCCAGGGAAGGACTAGGAAGGGAGGAAGAGGTGATTGTGAATGTGTTTTTAGCAAGTAAGTTGGAGATGAGATAAAATATCCAGTGACCAAGGTATTCTCAGACTAGGAAGGCAGCCATAAAAATAGGTAAGACAAATTGGAGCCCAAATTTGAAGTCAAAACCCAGAGGAAAAACGAATGAGCTTGGCTATGTGGAATTGAATTCTGTATGCCATAGTGGTCTGATTTTTAAATCTTATTGTAATTTAAGATGTTCATTTTAAGAGTTAGAATAGACAAAATGTATTCAGCAAAGAAAATATACTCTTCTTATATTAAAAGTATGGTATTGATTTAACATTTAGTTTAAGGCAAGATCCATTTGCTAGATTTATCTTTAACATTTGTTTAAGACTTTTGCTTGAACAGGGGCGCCTGGATGGCGCAGTCGGTTAAGCGTCCGACTTCAGCCGGGTCACGATCTCGCGGTCCGTGAGTTCGAGCCCCGCGTCAGGCTCTGGGCTGATGGCTCGGAGCCTGGAGCCTGTTTCCGATTCTGTGTCTCCCTCTCTCTCTGCCCCTCCCCCGTTCATGCTCTGTCTCTCTCTGTCCCAAAAATAAATAAAAAACGTTGAAAAAAAAGACTTTTGCTTGAACAGAGCCAGAGGATAGAAGCTTATGATGCAGTATTAACTTTGGTAGACACTCTTCCTCTGAAATATTACAGTATAGTTTTACGTAAAGAGTCAAGTTCTGTTGACTAGGCTTTATTATACTGACAACATTCTGTCTCTTTTCCAGACCCCAGTGTCTCTGTCCTCCATCACACCCTGCCCCCGACACAGAATTAAATCAATACCACTTAAGCCACACAGCAGTTTTGAGATCTTTGCATTAGTTATTTAATGTGAAGGGCAGGAAACCCCTGGTCCTCTGACCATTCTGGCCTGATTTTTTCTTGTGGCTTATGGCAATTCAAATATTTGAGAATCTTTTCATACAAGGAAGGTCAAAGGGATTTAAAGACAAATGACTGACAGCAGGAAAGCTTGTAATCCGTTGCAGGGGTTAGTACTCTAGTTATCGTAATAAGAACCGGTGTATGATCACGAGAGAGCAAGAGAAAAATAAGGAATATCTTGTGTCTGGTATGACATCAAGTTCTTTTTCTGATCTCATTAATTTCTAGGAGGAATTTCCTCAGATGAGACTAGAGTCTCAAGAACGTTAACTTAATCGTCCAAGGTCACATGGATGGCAGCTAGATGGCAGTTAGTAGAGTTAGAATAGGCAAGCTTAAGAGTTAGAATAGGCAAAATGCATTCAGCAAAGAAAATATGTTCTTCTTATATTAAAAGTATGGTATTGATTTAACATTTAGTTTAAGGCAAGATCCAAGCTACTCCAAGCTACTAGATGGCAGCTGGGATGTGACCAGATCCGCTGGACCTTAAAGTCCACGCATATCCCGTCAGTAACTGGCCCCCCAGACGTTGTCGCCAATAGGCTCCAGTTCTGTTTCTTTAGCCCTGCCTTTCTCTGAGCGTCCATCTAGGTATCTATGCTTGAATGGCCCACAGGAACCTCACATCCATCCTCTGCCCCCAGTCTCCTGCTGCCTCTCCCCAGTTTTTCTGTCTTGTAAATGATCTTCCTGGCCACCAGAACGAATGCAAAAGAAGTGAGATTTTCTTTGACTCTCCCTTTTAATCTCCACATCCAGTTGGTGGCACATCCTTTTGACGATGCCTCTTTGGGGTACCTCAGGCGCTCTGCCCTCCTTCCCCACTACCACTGTCCAGCCTTCACCGACTCTTGCCTTAGATGCCTACAGCAAGCTCCAGTCTGTTGCACCAAACGTGTTTTCCCTTCTGCTTCTCAGAACGACTTGTCTGAAGCCAAGGTCTGGTCCTCCTAATCCCTTTAGCAACTGCCACATGGCCTGTTGGATGAAATCCTAACACCTTAGCATGACTTCAGGGAACTCTCGAGGTCTGACCTCTGTTCTGCCAGCCCAGTTCTTCTGCCTTCTCCACCTTGCCCTGAGTCCTCCAAATCCTTACCTGCTGTCTGGCTGACCAGTTCGGAACTCACTTTACCTGAAGCACCTTTTGACTGACAAGTCTCTTCCTGCCTTGTATCCACCTCGTCCCTTTCCCTCTCCTTCCTCGCTGCCCCCTGGGCTCCCTTTCCCAAGTGCTGCCTTATAGCCACAGGTACACCCAGGGCACTCATCAGAGACTGTCAGTGTTTTCCTGGCCCCCAGACTGAGAGTGGGGGAGGGGAGGGACTGTCCCCTTACAACTCCAGCACGCCTTGCTGTGCCTGACACTCAGAGGCACCAGTGAGCATCTGTCTCATGAATGAGGCGACAGAGGAAAGAGTCTCCTGACTCCTCACTTCATCCCGGCGACTGCCCTTCCCTCGGCGTTGGAGCCACTCACTGCTTGCTCCGCAATCATTCATGTTGGTGTTTCTTGTGCTCAGTTCACCCCTTTGCCCTGGCTCTTCCCAGAGTGTGTTGAATTGAGCCCATTTCTTCGTCAGTAAACCAGGAGCGCCAGACTGAGTGTCTTCTGGGGTCCTCTTGCCATCCCCGGGCTGTGTGGTGACAGGACCCCCTTCTTGTCTGCCCCCCCCCCCCCCCCCGCACAGATACAGAATGTGCCTCTTCTGGCAGCACAAAGAGCCCACTTGTCCAGCAGTGGCTTGAACACAGTATATTATTGCTGGCAGTTGGATTGGTCCCACTGCAGGGCGTGGAGTTTCCCTGAGACAAGCACAGGACTACTCAGATATGTGAGCAGTATCTCCAAAGTCCGGGGTGAGTCATATGGTAGGTGCTGTCGGAATATCAAGCCCGTCTGCCTCACAGCCTCAGATGCCTCTCGGGCAGGAAGGTGAGCAGGCTGCTGACCCTGTTCTGCCCTCTGATTTGTCGTGTGGTGTTCGGTAAGTCTCTTCACCCGCTCTCCCATCCCAGGCAGCCTGTGTAAATATATACTGTAGAGCTTTGTGGTCATTAATGGTTTATGAGGTGCTTAAAAGAAATACAAATTATTTTTGTGCTTGCCCCAAATCCTCCCTAATTGCCCAGCGGCTTTCTAGGTATTTAAACTGCCTAAATTCCTGAACCACCAAACCGTCTCGCCGGGGCCTTTAAGAATGTAAACCCAGCCTGTGTGATTTAAGAAATGAGCAAATACACGCGGTGTTTGAGTGTGCCAGCTCCTGGCCGAAGCGAGCTGGTTCTCCATCCACTTCCCCTGGCTCTACCCAGACTGAGTTGGGTCTAACTCTGTATCCTGACTTTGCCTCTTTTGAAAAGTGGATATCCTTGAATCCTCCCTTTCCTGAAAACTTCAGACTCCATAAAACAGATTTTGTGTGACAGTGTCGGCCACTGTCAGTGCCCCATGAGAAAGATGGGTGTGGTGGCTGTGGGCCGGGAGAGGGAGCAGCAGTGGGAAGTGTAGATCTGTAGGCAGGGCGCCTCCTGCTGTCCTGGGACACCGCCCCGTGGTGATGGATGCAGGGCTCCCTGTGGGCTGGAGAATGTTCATGTCACCCGAGCTCTGCCCCCGTGAGCTGCCCGATCTCCTGGGAAATTGTATTCAATTTGTGACTTTGTTTGTGTGCCTGGGCCACGGAAGGTTTCTGTACATTGCTACAAAATGCCTATACTGTTTCATTTCCTGGGCATTAAACTATTTGAACACATTAGTTTGGTCTCAAAGGTTGATCTAGAATATTCCAAAGGTGGGCTTACTGTTGATAATGATCCCTAGTCTTTGGAAACAAACAATTGGTGATGGAGGAGGGGTGTGGAAAGTTGGAGGAGTGTGCTGCTTATCATTTGATCTTTTGCATCTTGAAGATTAAATTTCTGTTATTAAAAAAAAAAAAATTGGAGAGCCTATTCTAACAACAAAGCATCTTAGCAGCCTCCTAGCAGAGTGAGTGCAGCAGTCACGTACAGTTTGGGTTGGAATGAAAGGGGAGATGGCCGCCCAGACCGCGAGGGCACCGCTTGTAATACAGCTGCGCCGGCCGCTCTTCAAGAGGATGTGGGAAGGGGTCTCTTCTTGCCAGCTGCTGGTCTACCAGGCTGTTCTGGAGAAGCCTCCTCAATGTGGGCAGACCCTTCCCGGCTCTGCCTCCTCCTGATTGCCGTCCTGCAGCTGACCGAGGAGTTGTCTCAAGTGCAGACCAGGGTGGTTTGCAGGCTGCCTGGGGGTTCGTCTGTAGCCTGAGGGAAATTTGGTCTCGTGTACGTTCTCTCTCTTTCTCTCTCTCTTTATCTGGACTATACCCTTTACATTCCTGGGTATGACCCGGAGGACCAAGTCAGGACCCCCTCCGGGGATGGCTAGGAGGCCTTTAAGTTCAGGTCACATTAAGCAGGTCCTCAAATTTAGATTTTAACATTATTACCCAAGAGTTAAGCATAGAACCAGAGATAGACCAAAAGGATTAAAAGATAGATGTCACTCAATGTGTAACTTAAACGATGCGCACCCACACAGAGTTTATCACACGGTGTAACTTACTCCATGGCTTTTATTTTTTAAATGTTTATAGATTGTGAAATACTAAACAGAAAAGATTGCATTTAAAAAATAATGTGAAACACTCCTGCACCTAAAACCAAGGGTAAGAAATTGAACTTGATCCCATGACCTTTTCCGGGATTGCATATCCCCTCCATCACAACCCCTGCCTCTCCCCCTGCCCCCACCCTGAGGTCTGGCTGTCCTAAGGTATGTGTTAACCATTCTCTTGCTTTTTCTTCGTCATTTTACCACCTGTGTGTTCATACCTAAATAAGTGTTGGCCTGTGCTTGAACTTTAGAAAGTAGTATTCGTACTGCATGTAGTTTTTTCCACTTGGTTATTTTAAGATTGATCTATTTTAATTGTACATTGTAGCTATGGTTCATCTCCTTCCATGTAACAAATGCACACAGTGTATATATATTCATTCTGTTGCCTATAGACCTTTGGGTTATTTCTGGGTGGTGGTTTTCTGTTGTGAACATTGTGGCTATGATTTTTTTTTTTTTTTTTTTTAGCAGCAGGCAAAAGTTTATTAGAGTATAAGATTAGAAAGGAAGAATAGTAAGAAAGCTCTCTTTACAGAGGGAACATTTGAAAGTGCATGCCCCTGTGCTGTGAATTTTTTTTTTTTTAATGTTTATTTACTTTTGAGAGAGAGAGAGAGAGAGAGACCCAGCATGAGCAGGGGAGGGGCAGACAGAGAGGGAGACGCAGAATCTGAAGCAGGCTCCAGGCCCTGAGCTGTCAGCACAGAGCCCGACGCGGGGCTCGAACCACAAACCGCAAGATAATGACCTGAGCTGAAGTTGGACACTCAACCAACTGAGCCACCCAGGTGCCCCACTATGAATATTTTTAATACACTTTCTTAACATGAGCATTTGGTCCTAGGAATGGAATTTCTGGGTCTCTAGAGCATGTGGCAAACAATTTTTAATGTTTTAAGAATTCATTAAATTATGAACATTTTAAATATATCTTGTAATCTGATTTCAGCATTGCTTTGTTTAAATCCTGGAGCCATCAAAAATGTTTTTACATTGAAATAGTAGGGCCACCCTATTTTGGCCCCTGAGACACTTTAACCTTAAGGAGATACCCTTACTGCTTTTCGTAGTTGTTACAGAAACCATTTTTGAAGGGCAAAACCAAACTTTAAGAATTGAGAACACAGGGGTGCCTGGGTGGTACAGTCAGATGAGCGTCCAACTCTTGATCTCTGGATTCGTGAATCTCGGGATTCGTGAGTTTGAGCCCCACATCAGGCTCTGCATGCAGAGCCTGCTTGGGATTCTGTCTCTCCTTCTCTCTGCCCCTCCCTCGCTTGTGTACGCTCTTTCTCAAAAAAAAAAAAAAAAAAAAAAAATTGAGAGTCACAAATAAAGCAGTCTAGCCCTCAGGAGTCACATGAGCTGTATATATGCAAACAGTCACCAGGTAGTCACTCTGTGACTGTCTTCGACTTACTATCCTGAATACTGAGGTCAGTTATTTTGCTATTTTTTAAAAAATATGTTATTTTGCTATTAGTAAAATCATAGGGCCTAAGAGGAGTGAGCAGGAAAGTATCTTGAGAGTGCTAATGAAATTTTAAAGGTATTTGCATATTAGTCTGACTTTGAGGGTACAAGCCTTGGGAACTTTGTTAAAAATAATATCAAAGTGAGTAACAACAGACCCTTCCAGAAATCAATATATAACAAAAAGTATCACTGTCCCCAAATTCCCAACCCTGTTTCCCAGAGGTAACCACCATTCACAGTTCCTGAGATTTCCTTCTGGAAATTTTCCAGACAACTAAAGTACGCTTGTATATATTTATATAAACCCCCAAACTCTATCTCTTTTAAAGCACAAATGAGCCTGTGTAGACCTAGCTGTGCATCTTGCTTTTCCCCCCTAACAATGAGGCTTGGATAGCTGTCCGCGTAGCCCATTCACATTCACCTCCGTTTTAGTGACTACATTGTTTTCCATTGTGCTGGAATTTTCTTAAGTGTCTCCCCTCTGATAGGTGTCTGTGTTGATTCTGGAACTGGAAATAGATGACAGTGCTGGTGGTGGTGATTCAAGGAGACTGTCCAGTTAGAAGCAGCAAAGAGGTGGGCAGCTGGGTGGCTCAGTGGTTAAGCGTCTGACTTCAGCTCAGGTCATGATCTTGCGGTTCATGAGTTCGAGCCCCGCATTGGACTCTGTGGTGACAGCCCGAAGCCTGGAGCCTGCTTTGGATTCTGTGTCTCCTTCTCTCTATGCCCCTCCCCCACTCATTCATTTTTCTCTCTCTCTCTCAAAAATAAATAAACATTAAAAAATTTTTAAAAAACAGCAAAGAATAGGAAAAAGAGGCAAAGACCTATAAATAGTTGGATATCACTTCTGTTCTTTAAATCTCTTGAGGTTTTTTTTTTTTTTTTTCTTTTCCTTTTGCAGCTCTTTGGAGAACATAGGAAGCTCAGAAGCACTAGGTTCTTTGTCCTCCTTGCCCTTCCTTCCTTGTGGTGGAAGAGACTGTGGTATCTAAGTTTCTGAGGGAAAGAAACGTGCTCACAAGTTCCTGCTTCAAGAACTGGGGGACTCCAGCTCCGTTCTCTCCCGCCTCTAGTGCAGTGAGCACCGGACTGTTCTACCCGATGAGCAAACTTCTGCTGATTCATCTGTGTGGATATGGAGGGGTTTCCTTTTACAGAGCTTATCATCGCATTAATATTTTCTCTAACGGTGTTGTTTGCAAACACTGTAGGTTGCCTGTGCAAGCATGATTCTTTCTCTTTCTCTCTGGCTGGCTGAGCCGGCTCCTGAAGTAGAGGCTGAAAATGTTAGATCCTGCTTCCACAGCCTCCCTTGCAACTAGGGTATGGACCTGTGACTCAGCCCTGGCCAAAGGGCCCTAAGAGGAGATCTGCTGGGCAGTTTCTAGAAAATGTTTTCCTCCTTAATAAAGTGTGAAAGAAAAGTGGTTTGCTTGTCTGCAGCCAGAAATGGTCTGCATGTGATTCTTAGAACCTCAGTAGCTCTTTCTGCCTCCGTGAGAGAACAAGCAGATGTCCCAAGAGTGATGGAACGGAAAAATGGAGAGAGCTTGGGTCTTTGATAACACTTTTAAGTCACCAAAATTAGCCCTTTCGTCTGATCTTTGTACCTGATTTGGCATTTCACCCAGAGGAAATAATATCAAAGTACAAAACAACGTTGTAAGACAGCCGTGTGCCTGCTGTGTTCAGAAGACATTGTGAGGCTCTAGGACTGCAGAAAAGCGGGGGAAAGAATAAGATAACTAATAATACGAGGCAGTAGAAAATATAGTGCTGCAGGAAGGACTCAAAGCGGCAGGAGTTCTGAGTAAGCAGTGGTTTCTAGATTGGAGGTGATAAATGACTTTGTGTGGAAAAGGTTAACATGAGCCAGACTGAGGGAACCCATGGTTTTGGTAAGTAAAAAGTTGGGGGTGGCGGTCGAGGAAGCCTGAGGTTTTACAACAAACACAGGCTGTGGACTCAGACCTGAGTTGGAACTTGGGCTCATCACTCACTGGTTTGTGACCTTTTCAGGGTCCTTGACTTCCTTGATATTCCTTATTATAGACTAAACATAACCTGTAGAATTGGGGTGAGGAATAGAGACAAAATATGTCAGACACCTGTCATGCCAACAGGCACGCACCAAGTAGATGGTGGAGGTGGAGGGGGTAGTGAGACCGCATCCGTGGGGGAGCTCATGAGCCAAGGGGAGGCGAGCCAGTAGAAACCACGTGGGCATGTCGCTTTTGATCTGGTCAAAGGTCACCTGGATAGACCATTTGGTCCAGGTAATGGGGTGTGAGTACAGAACCTGGAGAGACAGGTTCAGGTTGAGACACAGAAGGCCTTGATTTCCAGCGAACTGAATTTAGACCTCCTCCTGTAGACAACCCGAGTGCTGCCGCTGAGAGGGGCAGCCTGAGATAGTGAGACGTGTAAGGAGGTGGTTGCAGTGGCCCAGTGTGTAGAATAAAAGACCTAGACTGGGCAGTGTCAGGTGGAGGGCAGGGAGGGGTTAGGAGTTGGAGAGATGATCGGGAAAGAAAGAGGATTTAGTGATATGAGAAGCAAGAGGGAGGAAAGAATTAACGAGTTCTAAAGACTGAATGCCTGTCTGTTGTTGAGTGTGAAATTCATAGTAGACTTGTAACACTTTCAGATAATCCTATCCCAGGTTGGGACACGAACACTGAACACTTGGCAAGATTTATTGAAATTTTTGATGAGAGATGTTATATAAGTGGAAAATAAATGATGGTGCCCAAATCTTCTTATTGTTTAATTTTGTCTAATTATGTTTGTCACTTTCCCACTGTTTATATATAAAGTTTGGTTCCTTTGAAAAATGTGTCCCTTAATAAGATAAACATACCCTTGCTTCTGATTAGATATGATTGAACACTTTGAGTCAATCCTGTAATATGAAGTGTATATTCACTGATTGTTGACTACATGTTTATCCAGGATGAAAAGCAGTTGAGCATTTTTTCTCTGACACAAGGATTGTGGACATACGTGCAGATATATTTACAATGCCTTATTGATAGAACATCAGTCATAACGACATCCAGAGTAATGAGATGACATCAGAAGCATCAAGTGTAGAGATCAAAGACATTTCAGTTCACCAAATTCAGAGTAATATCTTGGGCTGAATGAGGTTTCATAATGTTCGCAGTTGGTGAATCTTGAACAGATGGTTCTTTAACATTTTGAAATGCTGAATAAGGTAGGTGGACTCTGTTGAATTAATAAAGTGCACCACACTGGAATACTGTTATGGAGTTAGCAGCCCCTGGAGTCTTACTAAGTTCATCAGCTTTCCCAGTATAGGCAAAAAGAAAACCCCATCGTTCATGTATCTTAGGGAACTAGGTATGAGTAAAGCCTCTTAAGAAAGGCAGTCTTCCGACTGGGCATAAAATTAATAAGTTTTTCGACGGTAATTCTGCACATAGGTGGTTCTGTAATACGCTCAGAACAGGTGTCCTGTCTGACAGTTCTTGTGATCTCATTGGGAAGTTAGGGTTCTAGGCCAGGTATGGACCCAGGATTTGGTTCATTACCATTGACAGTAAAGAGAAAAAAGCATCTGACATTGAAACTTTCCCAGACGGCTTTCTTTCTATTCTTCACATGCCTCTTCTCCCCTTTTACTAATCTAATTTGGATTTTTAAATTTTTTCAGATAGAATCTGAGTCATAATAGATACTGTAGATACACAGGTACATTGTGGTGCTTTCCTATAGCCAGAAGAATCTGGGATACTTTCCAACTATGGATGGCTTAGAGTGAGGGGAATAGGATTTGTGGCCTATGTTGAAGGATTTCTCCTTTCAATCCATAAATAAAAGACCAAAGGAATCGTAGCCTTCAGGGAAGTCATCTTTAACTCCTGCCTTTTCTTGCATTTTACGTAAAAATTCTATCCTTTGTAATCTGTCGAGCCCTCTGGTAAAAAGCATGAGGGCGGCAATCATTGGAACGTGTGTAGCCTCTCATGTCTCCAGAGGAGAGAGTAGAAATGAAATAAATGATCTGTCATGTGTGTATGAGGCAAAATGCCCAATTTCTTATTATGTGACAGATAATATTTTAGATGAGAACTCAGCTATCCTTAGCTTCAAATGATTTTTTTTTTTTAAATAGTGGGTCTGGTTATAGAATCTCTGTGTCTCCAACAGAGGCCCGCTTAGTGTTGGTATGCAGTGCAGTGTGAGTATACAGGCATATATTGACCAAATCCTACAGATTAGCGGATCCTTCTTATGTCTCTGTATACACAGCACGTGAACCGTATCCGAAATCTCTGTGTACAACATAACCACAGTTCTGTGTTTCTAAAAAGTTAAGAGTCTAAACAGTGTCTGTATTTAAGTGAGGGTGTTGGGGCGCCTGGGTGGCTCAGTCGGTTGAGCGACTGACTTCGGCTCAGGTCATGATCTCACGGTTCATAGATTTGAGCCCCGCATCAGGCTCTGTGCTGACAGCTCAGAGCCTGGAGCCTGCTTCGGATTCTGTGTCTCCCCCATCTCTCTGTTCCTCCCCTGCTCGTTCTCTGTTTCTCTCTGTCTCCCAAAAATAAATAAACGTTAAAAAAAATTAATTAAGGGAGGGTGTTATGGATGATTTTTTTCCCTTGCATTTTTGATATTTTAAGATCTCTATTTCTCAGTATTTTTATGATTAAAAAATCCCAACTTACTTTAAAAACCCTGGCTTCCCCTTTTCACCTGGTATTGTGTCCAGTCTAGTGTGGCTCACACAGCCAGCTGCGGGAGGGTCTGTGTTCTGTCCCGTGCCTCCCTCTCACAGATACTTGCCCTGCACGTCTTTTTTGCCCCAACCCTCTCAACTGTACCCTGATTCAGTCCTTCTAAATTCTAGACACCTCAAGAAACCACAGTTTCCCAAATATTCTGCTTTTTGCCTCTGTGGACACATTATGCTCCTTGCTAGGTTCTTTTGGCTGATTTTTGAGTTGCCCCTTCTGTGTCCAAGTCAAATATCATCCTCTTAGAAGCCGTCTCATTGAAGGCTTCTAGTTACTTTTTTCTGCCTCTTTATTCCTCATGTTTTTCTGCATTTCTGTGGTTCCATGTGTCTCCCTGCCCAGAGAGGGAGCTCCTAGGGCAGAGGCACAGTTTGTCATTTTTACCTTTCTGACTCTGGTGCTTTTAGCATACTGCCCGGCTCACAAAAGATAGACAAGGAAACATTTTTTGAGTAGAAATCCTGTATTTGGGGGGGGCTTGGTGGAACCTAAATCAGTTCCATTAACTATCAGTTCCATTAAACTAAATTAGTCAATTCTGTTAATTATCATAAAAACATTTGGTCTAAATCAATTCCATTAACTATCATAAAAACATTTGGTTCAAAGTAAGTGAATAAGCTCTAATTGGACTTTGTGTGCTTTTATAGTTAAATTCGGCCTCTTAGAGAAACATTGGCTTTCTAAATAACTGTTATGTAATGAACCAGGTCATTTGCAGTCTGCATCAGCATGGTGTTTTGGATGTTGCTACATTTTGCAGAATTTAAGATTAAATATTTTTGTATCTAAACCTAATGGGATTAGTTATAACCACAGATATTAGTGCTTTGCTAGTATACCATACAGATTTCTTTGCTTTCTGTGTTTTGTGCATTTGCTCTGCTGTATTCTGGTAGTAAAAATAAATACTTATTAGGCAGAGTCTTGAAAGCTTCAGGAACTTTAAAAATATTAAAGAGCTGGGGGCTCCTAGGTGGTTCGGTTGGTTAAGCGTCTGACTCTTGGTTTCAGCTCAGGTCACGATCTCACAGTTTGTGAGATCAAGCCCTGCATAGGGCTCTGCACTCACAGTGCTCGCTCACTCGCTGTCTCTCAAAATAAATAAACATTTTTTAAAAAACGTTAAAGAGCTGACAAAACGCAGTATGAATTGACACTAATGAAGTTAAAGTTCTTATTTTGCTAGAACTGAACAGTACAATTGTATATAATACAATGCTGTATTAGTCTACATTCATTTATTTTCAATGTTATAAGTACTGTAAAGATAAAATAGTAATTTGACAGCCCCTGTATTTTCATTGTCTAAAGGTTTTTTGTTTTTTGTTTTTTTTTTGTATTTTTTACTTTTTTAAGGAATGACTTGCAGGTACATACATCTTAAATGTGCAGTCGGATGATTTTTACCTGTGTGTACCACGTTAACCACCACCCGCCTCACCATTGTCTGCACCCTAGGGCTCCCTTGTGCCACCTTCTGGCAGATCACACTCCCTGCCTCTGCTCCCCAGCAAGAGCGGTTCCGACCTCCACATCACAAGAATCATACAGCATGAAGTGTGACACAATGAGATTCATCTGTGTTGTGTGTGAATAGCTGTTCGTTCTTTTTATTTGCCACATATGGTTTTTAACTGCATCTTGCTTAATCGTCATTTTGGTAGTGAGAGTAAGAGAATAAGGAAGGGTACCTACCTATTCGATGTTTGTTACTTGGTATGTGCTGAGGGCTGCGAGCTTCACAGACCTAACAGTAACAGAACTGTTAAGTAGAAAAGCCTCCAGGGCCTTAAAGGTCACAGACTTCATCCACCTTGTTTTCTCAAATGAGGGACCTAAGACTGGAGAGTTCACTAGACCCCCAGGTCCCCGACTGACCTGGTCTAGGATTCTTCCTGACTTCACGATGCTCTGTCACAATTCACACCTGATCATATGGATGGCCCCAGTCAATCGGGAAGAAGTCGTGGGAATTTAGCAGTTTAGAAATCCAACATCAGCAAGGCTTAAAAATGTTGGCCCTTAAATGGTAAGAATGTTAATTATCTAGAGATTTCATTCACTCATCTATAAAACTTCTCTTTCAGTATCCATTAAATGAGGTGTTTCTCTGTTCATGGAAATTATTCCTTTATGAGAACCAATTTTTTTTTATTTAATCTTTTTTATATGTTTGTTTATTTTTGAGAGAGAGAGAGAGAGCGAGAGTGAGCATGAGTGGGGGAGGGGCAGAGAGAGAGGGAGACAGAATTCAAAGCAGGCTCCAGGCTCTGAGCTGTCAGTACAGAGCCCACAGAGCCCGATGCAGGCCTGGAGCCCTCGAGCCATGAGGTCATGACCAGAGCCAAAGTCGGACACCCAAGACTGAGCCACCCAGGCACCCTGAGAACCAGTTCTTAAAGGAGAAGGAAGGGGAAAATTCTAAGGTGTGCACATGCTTATTATGAGTTCTGCAGTTTCGGTGCATAGCCTTGAACTTCTGCTGTTTCCAGGTATAGTCCTCTTAAAGCCTTGATGAAAACCACAAAGCTTTTTCTTGAGAAGTTTTAGGGTAAACTCTAAGTCTGTGAGCTTTGCAAGTAAGAAACTGTTCCTTGATCAGATATGTTACTCTTAGTAATGATTCATAGAAAGTTTCATAGAAAGAATGTTGTAGGAGAGATTAGTGGACTCAGCACTGGAAAGTTTAATCCTTTATTGACCCCACTGGCCAGGAAGTAACCACAGGACATTCTTCAGTATATTAGAGCCTCTTTAATTATCGGACACAGAAACATGTGGCTTGTCTTTTTCCCAGTTATAAAGCACTAGTTCAAACAGGATTGAGTCTCATTCATTGGTCATGGAATAAATTTAATGCATAAGAGCTATCATTTTATATTTTTATGTGGAAAAGTAGAAGGAAGAGTACAGCAAATACCCATCTACCATATCAAGATTCAACAATTAAATTTTCCATATTTGTTTTATGTAGTGTGTATGTAATCTGTTGCAAAGTAAGTTACACGTAGACATTAAGGTACTTGGTTTCTGACATGTATACAAAACCAGGGACATTCTCTACATAATAAAATTAACATACCCTTAAATTAAAATTAATTATAATTTCCTAATATGCAGTGGTCCAAAAAATGAGCTGTTTTTAAAAATATGCTTATAAAGTTGGATTGCATGTAGTAAATACAAGTATTATTTCATAAAAGTTACATACATGTATACATGCACACATGTGTATGTATATATTGGTAAATACCTATTTCTTACTGTGGGTCTCATTCAGAATTTGGAATATACTGCTTTATAGCATAAAGAAGCTGGCCGCATAAATAAGCATTTGCTAGTCAGTGATACTGCTAGTTCTGTGCTGTTGTACGGAATCTAAAAAAGTGAATACTTGCAGCAACGTAAAGATCTAGTAAGGAGAATAAAATAAGTAGTATTAACAAGGGCCAGAATGGATCCGGGAGGAGCGGAAGTAACTTGGGCAGGAGTTCTTTGGAAAGGCCTCATAGAAGAAATCTTGAAGGGATGGTAGGATGTGGGTAAGACCGAGGTCTTGGAATGGGTGTGCCCAGAAGGAATGACATAAGTATTGGGGTGGAAAGAAAGTGCAGAAATGTATTCAATGCACCGTAGCCCTGGAGTCTGTCAGGGAGGTGGTAGGAGGAAGACAGACCTAGGCAAGTTGGAGTAGGAAAAATTACTCAGGGATTAAGTACCGGCAGGAGGAAGAACCCAATTCCTTTATGAGAGGAAGAGCCGTTGTACGTCTTGAGCAGCGTTATAATGCGAAGAAGATGAGTACAATGACTCTCCGTGGCTGCATTGAGGAAATGAAACACTGAACACAGTGAAACCCATTTAAACTCTTGCCCTTTGTGTAGATGAAATAGGAAGTGAGGGTCTGGATTCAGTGGGTGGATCTGGGGAGAGAGAGGAAGGGTCAATCTAGGGAGAGATTCTTGGACGAAGAGATAACAGGATTTGGTGACAGCTTGAGTCGGGGGTGGAGAGAACCTGGGCAAAATTAGCAAATGATGCCATTGATAGATAAGGTTATGGAGTTAACTATCACCCAGTTCAAAAAAAAACCCCTGCATCATCTGTAAAAACAAGCTTCCATGACATAATACTCTCAAGAATTACTTTGGGAGGCTTTTTTATTTTTATTTTTTTACAGGAAGTAGCAAGTTACAATAATTAGATAGGTTTTTCTAACACAGTTTTTCCTTGTTTTGCTTAAAGACTTAGGGAAATGTTAGATAATGTCTCTTTAGGGCCTTAATTTAGAGTCCTAGTTTCACTTAAGTAGCAACATAGAAGACTAATGATACTGAAAAAAAAAATTAAGGATCAGATATTGAGATTTTAAGTTTTAGTCATTTGAGGTCTTGTACCTTTTCAAAAGTTGGATCACTCAGATACTTAGGTGTTCTGCTTTTGGGTGAATGGGCATCTTTTGAAAAATTCTCTTTACAGTTAGTTCAGATTCATTGGAACTTGATTCTGAAGGGACCTCCTGTGTGCTTTGAGATTCTGCCTGACTTTCCCCATCCTGTCTCCGCTGCAAGATGCATGTGCACACATAAGCAGATTCCATGATGTGGAGTGGGGAGGGAGTTACCAGCTTCTCCGGGAAGAGCGTGATCGTGGTGACAGCAGCATCATTGCTCTTGGCTCTGGACTTTTCCCAAGTTCCCACCTGTCTGGGTATGTTGGGTTTGATAAGCGATAGCCTATACTTAGAGCATTTAACTCTGTATGAGGCCCTGTTGCAAGCACTTCACACATATTAATTCATCTCAAGTTTACAGTCACCCCGTGAAGTAGGTACTGCTGTCCCCACTTTACAGATGAGGAAACCGAGGCATAGAGAGAATGAGCAGCTCACCTACGATGATACATTTAACGTGACAGAGCTAGGATTTGAACCTACACAGTCTGGCCCTGTATCTGCTTTTAACCATGAACATATGCTACCACCATAATGCAATTAACCTCTGTTTAGGACACATGGCTTTGGAATTGGGGCTTTCTTGTGAATCTCAGCTGGCTGGTTGCTGCAGGTGTGAGTGAGCCCTGGAAGGCTGTTCCCTCTGGAAATATCGTCACTCCAAATATAGACGTGGGTTCCAAGAAAGGTCACAGTATAGTGTTTATCTTAAAAATCACAATCTACAGTTCAATTTATTTTTTTGTAGTTTCCTTTTTTCCAGATTACAAAGCAGTGTGTTCCTAGAGGACTGTCCTGTATCTGAAATACAAATCTTCAGTGCTTTTAAAATGCTGTGTCTGTGGGAGAAAGAAGCCTCCTCTTTGCTTCATCCCCATAGCAGAGCCTCTGATTATTATCTGCCTCCTAGGGCTGTACTCAGAGGAGGGGCTTTCTGTACAAACTGGCATGTTTCACTGGCATGGAGAGTCAGTAGCGGTGGTTAAAACAGAAGCGGGCTACATTTTGTATTCAAGATATCTTGGGATCTAAGCTAGTTTCTTCTCTAACTCATTAGTGTTAAATTGGCAACATCTCCACTAATTGCCTTGTGGCACCAAGAACTGCCTAAAGCTGTTTGTTAGTATTTGGTCTCCTGGTTTCTCTCCGGTACGTATTTTCCACTTTGCAATATTTAATGGATACACAGTGCTTTAAGTGAATGAAAATTTAGGGTTGGAGGGGTGTGGGAAACATGTTTGTGTCTAGTAAAGGGTCTGGCATAAGGCAGCAGGACTCTCAGTGAAAGGTGGGAATGTTAGAGCGCAGACCTCGCAGCCGGCTGGAATCAGCTCTCCCACTTATTGGCTTTGTGACTTCAGACAAGTCACTTGCTTTTTCCATCTGTAAAGTAATTATTCTCATCTCATATTCTTGAAAGGAAAAATAAAATAATGTATGTGAAGCAAGTGGAAAATGATATGATGCTTAAGTCTTTAACCAGTAGCTTCTCTTTTTAAAATCAACTTGTACTATTTTGCCAAGATCCTGTCCTCTCTTGAACCATTCTTCTTGAGGCCTGCTCGTGTCCTTTATTTTCTTTTTTATGTGTAGTTATTTATTTTTGAGAGAGAGAGAAGTGCACCTGAGGAGGGGAGGGGCAGAGAGAGAGAGAGAGAGAGAGAGAGAGAGAGAGAGAGAAAATCTCAAGCAGGGTTTGTGCTCAGTGTGGAACCCAACTTGCGGCTTGATCCCATGTCCCTGGAATCATGACCTGAGCCAAAATCAAGAGTCACACATTCAACTGACTGAGCCACCCAGGAGCCCTTCCTTTTGTCCTTTATTTTTTTTAATGTTTATTTATTGATTTTGAGAGAGAGAGAGAGAGAGAAAGTGAGCAAGAGAGAGGCAGAGAGAGAGGGAAACAGAGAATCCCAAGGCTGCCCGAAGCAGGGCTCAAACCCACAAACTGTGAGATCATGACCTGAACTGAAATCGAGAGTCAGGTGCTCAGCTGACTGAGTCACCCAGGCACCCCTTTCCTTTTGTCCTTTAAAATAAGTCATTGTCTCCTTAGACTCTGGAGGATAGGAGGACTTCTTTATTTTTGTGTTCACGTTCTATTGAATTATGTTTTCCTAAGGGACAGGGAACTACACCTGATAATGTTGCTGGCACAGTAGATATGTTATTTCAAAAAAAGTTTTTCATTTATTGCAATACTAAGACTGCATCCTTATGCCATCACAAATAGTGTATTGAGTTAAAACATGGTGTGAAAGAAGGAGCAAGCATGTGGATTCTCAGCAACAGTTAGGATGATGCCGGCAGGGAGAAGGTCACTGAGGGAGGAAGAGCGTACGCCTGTGTATTCTGTACATTGTGGGTCATGCGTTAGTTGGTCACCTGTGTTGTTTGGAACAACAGAAAGCCATGAGACACGTCAGTTTCCTGAATTTTTGATCTGCTTGAATCGAGAGGCATTAACCGTCTGCAGTCCAGTCTGTCTGGAATACAACCCTGAATAACCTCTTGGCTACGGGTTCTCCTTGATTCCCTCCTGGCCAGCAACCAAGAGAATGTAAACAGGAGGGACAGCTGGCTGCCCCAGTTGGCTGTTTGTCTACCATTGATTGAGCAAGAGACTAAGGTCCTATTGAAGAAGGAATGTGGGGCAGGACACACGTGGCTTATCAGACATTGCATCCCTTTGAGCTTTGAGGCTTCAGTATGGGGGGGGTGGGGAGGGGGATCCAGTGTTATATAAATACTTAGATGCCTAGCAGGATAAACACTGTTCAAGGGGTAAATGCAAATTTTGGGGAGAGCACAAAGGAAGCCGTCTGTTCTAGCAGAGCGTGGGGGTAGGGGTAGCTTTGTGGAAGCGACAGTGTTTGAACTGGTCCTGGAAAGGTAAATTGGGGTGGAGGCGTGCAAGGCCACGCTAGGGTGAGGAGCTAGGAGGTACTTAACACACAGAAATAGGAAAGTGCGTGAAGCATTCAGAGGCTTGTTGGATTAATGGAATAAGATGAAGGTTGAAAGCTTACAGGCTTTGGTACAAATCCTGGTTCTGTGCTTACTAGCTATAACCACAACCTATTTCATGCCTTCCCATTCCAAATCTGTAAAGCATAGCTATTGATACCTACTTCATGGGGCTGTGGGGATGAAATGAGAGTGTATACAAAGCTCCAGCCTTACTCTGGTGCCTCTTGAATAGATGCGCTCAAAATATCATTATGGGCAAGTCTCCTGGAATATGGCCAAGATAGGACCCTGATCCAGAGAGTTCTAAATTCTTTGCTGAGGATTTCACGTATTAGTTTCTTTTTTAACAATTTTTTTTTAAGTTTATTTATTCTGAGAGAGAGCGCATGCGCAGGAGATGCAGAGAGGGAGGGAGAGAATCCCAAGCAGACTCTGCATTGTCAGCACAGAGCCCAATGTGGGGCTCGAGTTCATGAACCATGAGATCGTGACCTGAACCGAAACCAAGAGTGGGAAGCTTAACCGACTGAGCCACCCGGGCGCCTCAGGGAATTTTTTTTATTACCAATTTTTTTTTTTTTTTTAAATAGTCTTCACACCCAATGTGGGGCTTGAATTCACAACCCTGAGATCAGGAGTCACATGCTCGACTGACTGAGCCAGCCAGGCACCCTTAGTCTAGGGAATTTTAAAGATTTTCAGAAGGAACAGGACTTGGTTTGTCTTTTAAAAAGATAGTTTTATTTGGCCCAAGGCAGTCAGAGTTTTTTTACATTGTTTGGCCTCCTTTGAAGCCTAACGTAACTTCCATACAAAAAATAAATACTAAAATGTTGATTGTTCTTTTCATGGACATGAAAATTTTTTTCCTTGAATATGATGCTATTTATTATTTTGGTAGAACTAAGGGAGATTTTTATTTCAATTGTTAGTTGGTGATAATACTCCTGGCTTACATTAGGAAAAATAAAATTGCTTAAAGGAAATAAGCTCCATATTGCGAAAGGGAAATAAACTAGTAAGGATCAGTTTTTTTCTACTACAGAATTAGGTATGTTATTTCTAAGCCCTATCTGATGACTAGTTGTGTTCTATTTATAACAAAATTCTGTACTAATTATCCAGTACGCATGCAATATTTTTTATAGTACCAAAACCAAATTAAACCCTGACCTGCAGAGAAAAACTTAATAAGGAGGCTTAGGTTTGCTTTGGGAATGTGCTTTGGGACCCAAGTATCAAGTTCTGGCTCAATCTTACTAAGCAACTTTTCAAAGGACACAAGCCAAGTTGTAGTCTTCAGTGTGGCTTTCTCCAGGTGCCCTGGGAATGGGGGACAGCAGGAGCTGTGTCAGCTTATGAGCTGGATGTGTTTGACCATATTCCCCCTGTTACATATGGGAGCAAGAGTATGGTGCTCACCGCCAGGCAGGGTGACCTACCTAACATCTGTAGATTGAGGCACATTTACCTCTTTATCCTAAGAGGGTGTGATAAAGCATGGGAAATAGAGTAGCAGTAATATCCAAAAATAAAATTGAAAATTAAAAAGGAGGGGAATGCTAATCACCAGGTCTAACAGTTATTCATTTGGGCTGAACTTCCTAGCAAAAAGGGAGACATTGTTATCTGATAGGACACCCCTATCATATTGACTATTATATTTACTTTATGTATTTAGCTAAGAAGCTATACTTCAGTGGACAAATTACTTCCCCTTGTAGGGAAAATTACTTTTCCTGTGAAGAGTACCTCTCATGAACAGAATGTGGACTGAAGTGAAAAGTTACTTGGGTTCGTATTGAAGCTATTGCCTTTTAAAACGGGCATTAAGCCAAGTGAGATCTACGAAGATTCTTCCAGTGCCGACAGTCTGACTTCTGTTGCAGATCAGTGCCCCTCAGGTGAAGTTAGCTGTTGTCATGTGCCTCTGAGAGGGTCCTAAGAAATCCTCAAAGACTTCGTTCGGATTGGAGATGCTGAAAGACTGCAGGACAATGCTGGCTTTGTGTGGTCATCATTCAGACACTTAGGTTAAGCACACGTTCCTCAAGAACCCTGCTCACTGGCTAAGGGCCTCGGAGACCCATTTTTCTCCTCCTTCAGAGCTGTCTCTCCTGCTTCAATTCCCGAGGCGGTTCTCTTGGGGTATAATGTGGTATTTCTACCTCTCCCCTAGTCCTCAAGGCAAGTGCTCAGTCCCTTTCCTGCGAGGGTTTTACTGACCCTCCCACTGCCAGAAACCGGTGGGGGAGTAACTCCCATGGTAGGAAGGACTCCAGAACCCTGGAAGTGGTTAGTTCAGCACCCAGGGGTTCTCACACACCCCAAGTTTCTTCTAAGTGGAGGAACTAAAAGCCACAATGATGTTCATTCTGCATTTAGTCCTAAAATTGGGGTTTCCTGCTTCCCCTTTAGAACTCCCCACCCCATATCTCCCCACCAGAAGGAACTGTGAGCCCTTCCTTCAAGAAGGCCGAGTTCTTGGGGCGCCTGGGTGGCGCAGTTGGTTAAGCGTCCGACTTCAGCCAGGTCACGATCTCGCGGTCCGTGAGTTCGAGCCCCGCATCAGGCTCTGGGCTGATGGCTCGGAGCCTGGAGCCTGGAGCCTGGAGCCTGTTTCCGATTCTGTGTCTCCCTCTCTCTCTGCCCCTCCCCCGTTCATGCTCTGTCTCTCTCTGTCCCAAAAATAAATAAAAAATGTTGAAAAAAAATTAAAAAAAAAAATAATAAAAAAAAAAATAAAATAAAAAATAAAAAATAAAAGAAGGCCGAGTTCTTCGTGCCCGACCTGTAGAGATGGGGGGCAGGTGTTAGGTGTTCACTTCCCTTTCCCAGACTTGCCTGTTTTTGAGGCAAGATAGATAGGATGCCCAGAGACTCTTTCTCTTAGAAATAGCCTTCTTTTGGGGGCACCGGGTGGCTCAGTTGGTTGAGCATCTGACTTCGACTCAGGTCATGATCTCGCATTTTATAAGTTCCAGCCCCACATCAGGCTCACTGCTGTCAGCACAGAGCCCACTTCGGATCCTCTGCCCCCCTCTCTTTGCCCCTCCCCCACTTGTGCTCTCCCAAAAATAATATTAAAAAAGAAAAAGAAATAGCCCTCTTTTGGTGTTGCTTCACATGCCTCTCCAGTCTCCTCCCCAGGGGACCATGGCTGTCCTTTACCTGCGGTTGGATTTAAATGTACGTTGCTTGCTTTTCGTTACCCTAGCCTGTCCCTTCTAGCTTCTTCTCCCCCTCTGATTTAATTCTTCTGTAGATTACACGGCATCTAGTAAATTTTTATCAGGTCAGACTAATTTTGTAAGAGATTAGTTTGTATTAATTGAAAGTGAGTTCTAAGCTATTTTGAAGACATCTATATTTTCTAGTGCATGTAATTCAAAGTAGGTTACCACTGTTGCCTGGTAGAGGCTTAATGAGAAGATAATTATTTCTAATTACAGTGTCAAGTGTTCATAAGTGCTTGAAGATGCTTGAAGAATTTGTTTTTGAGAACCGTAAACACTTTGTCTAATCTCCTGCATCTGTTAATTCGCAGTGTTGGGATAAAGGATTGGGCCAGCAAAGGTACACGTAGTCTGTCCCCTGTTCCAAACGATCCTTAATCCCGGAGTAGTGAGGTGAACTTTACCTGCAGGCAAGGACTAAAACTCCTGATGCTGTCGAATTTCTTTGGTCCATGATGCTAAGAGAGGAAGAGGCAGGGGAAATAAAACCTTTATGGTAAAACTAGTGATTCAGTTCCTGTTCTGTACACCATGAACTTCTTTAAAAGTTTGTAATGTACTATTGTCAGACTTGAGCTACAAAAGGAAGTGTGTTCCTTGTCTAAGCGAATTAGAACAAATATTTTATGAAGTCACTTTACTAATAAAATATCTTTGGGATACTATGTGAAGATCTTTAAGTCTTTCATTTTTCTTTTAATGTTTATTTTTGAGACAGAACAAGAGCAGGGAAGGGGCAGAGAGAGAGAGGGAGAGAGAGACTTCCAAGCAGGCTCTGCACCGTCAGCGCAGAGCCCAACGTGGTGGGGCTTGAACTCGTGAACTGTGAGATCACACCCTGAGCTGGAATTAAGAGACCCTCCACTGACTGAGCCACCCAGGCCTCCCTAAGGTTTTTCATTTCTAGCATGTAGAGGGAGGGAAAGTGGCATTCTTCTAAAATACAGGTATTGACTACTTTGTGTAGGTATCAACATGAATGTGTTAGTATCTCGTTATGAGGCTGCTTAACAAGCTTTCAGAATTACTTCTCCAGTGCAGGTTCGCTCAGTTAGCAAGAGAACCAAGCGTTTGGTGCTGGGGTTCAGGGCTTTGGTTGGCTTCCCTGGGTTCCCTGAGTGGGGAGACATTTTGCAAGCACACGTCAAGTTACCACAAAGCAAGATGGAAGATGGCTTAGTCGTGCTGTATGCATTACTAGCAGCAAAGTGATAAAAAGCTCGCATTTTTTGGTAAAACATAAAAAAGGTACCCCTACAGGGCCATGCCAGGCAGTCCCTTGTTTTCTCTGCTCTATCACCCAGCAGAGGGAAGAGTGTCTTCCCTTTTCTCCAGGCAGATCTATGACTTATCTACTGAGCGCCTTCCCCACATGCGTCCAGAGCTGAACCCCTCAGTTGTTAGGCCCTTAGACGTGGCTGGCTTCTTCTCCAGGGGTCTCTTATCTCACTTCTCTGATTTTTACCATCTGTTTCTCTCCTTCTCTTTCTTCCCTTAGTGATTGTAAATGCTGCATGTGATTTCAGTAAAAGCAATAGGCTTTTTTTTTTTTGGTCCTCAGAATTACTTTGTCTGCACCACTGTGCCTATTTTAAAGCACGGGTGAAGAAGAATGAATGTCATAGGCCGTATCAAACCTGAGATTGGTGTGGTTTCAGCCAGCAACATGAGCGCTGTGGTTAGGCAGCAACCTGGACGAATTTTTCAAGTTCAGACTGAGGGAGGGTAAGCGTGCTGACAGAGCAGTCTTAACCAGACCCAGGGCGTCCACACAAGTCCTGGTGCCCCCGGTAGGGCCCCTGCAGAGCAGGTTCTCACGCTATTGGTGGCTGAGCTTAGGTCCTGCAAAGTCTTACCTGTTTCGTATGTCAGAGTGTAGCCCCAGCTAAGCTATTCATTATCTGTGGAGGACCTCAAGAAATCTATTTGTTTATCAGCCTGGCTTTTCTCATGAAAGAGGGTTAGTGTATAGAATATATGAATGCTAAAAAAAGTATTTAGCACAATGCCTGACTCATAGTAAAAGTACCCTGTCATTGTTCGGGAGGCAGGCTCTGGAGACAGACTGCCTGGATTTCAGTCCCCACTCTGCTGTTCACTAGTTGTGTGCCTGTAGGCAACTTATCTAACTTCTCTGTGCCTAGTTTTCTCATTTGTAAAACAGTAACGGTAGAACCTATCTCAGAATTGTTTAGCAAATGAGATGCCACACGTGTCCCTAACGTGACATTTTTCCTCCCGGGCATGTGGTGGGATTGTCTTTCCCCGTCCTGTAGCCCCCTTGAAGTTAGGTAGGCCCAGTACAGTGAGCGGACGAAGCCATAAGTGCCTCTTCTGATGGAAGTCTTTAGGCTCCAGTGAACGATTCCCCAAGTCCCCTGCCATGGCCGCCAGCAACACTGCAGAAGGTGGGGTCCCTCACAGCTGGGGTCCCTTAGCTGATGCCCAGCAGTCTTGTTGGCACGAGCAAGAATGAACCTTTCCTTTCTTCCTTCCTTCCTTTCTTTTTTTCTTTCTTTCTTTTTTTTTTTTTTAAAAGCCACTGAGATTTTGGCATTGTTGCCACAGCAAAGCCTAGCACATTCTGATTGGCATGCCACAGGAGCAGCCTTGCCTCTGGACCTGAAATTAGATTCCGGCTAAAATGAGTAAGGGTACAGAATGTCAGCCGTGTGGGCCTGGACCCCGGGCCACAGAGACCTGTGAGTGCCTTTGTGGGCCTGTCTGTGAGAGCACGCTCGTGTGCGCTGGGGAATACCTGTTGCCTAGGAAATGGCCGCCGGTTTCAAGGACTGACTCTTTCCTAGTGTGACTGAGCTCAAGCAGCTTTTCTTTTCTTTTCTTTTTTTCCCCAGGCAGCTTTTCTTAACGCAAAAGGTCCATTGTATCCGGCCTCGGGTCTAGGCAGGCAGTTGTCATCCCCTCTTCGTTCTGATCTCTCTGTGCCTCTGCTTGTTCGGGCCATTCCGTGACCCCCAGAGCCTCCGGGGACTAATGCTTCGGTCCATGCCCTCCAGGCACCCACAGGCCCGCCCCCCCCCC
>NC_064809.1:113198571-113203256 GCF_023721935.1 Panthera uncia | reverse complement strand
CCCCCCCCCCCCCCCACTGCGTTCCCTTTTCCACTTCTCTTGGGTGGGGTTCGGGTGGTGTGCCCCTGCATTGACTGTCCTTCCCTTTTGTTCGTTTTCCTCTGGAGCTTTTAGGGGGTAGATATGAAATGTCACGAAGAGAGCCCTCTTTGGAAGCCGGAACAGTGTGTTCCCGCAGCCACTGTATTACTTTGTGCTGTGCCTGGCTTCCCAGTGAGCGAGGTGAGCTCGCTTACGTTGTATTGGAGCCTTGGATTGTTGGCAGAGGTGACTCAGTGTCGGTTTTTGATGTTAGTCCAGGGCTTAGGCTTTTCTGTAGCCTTTGTTCCAGAACATTGAGGTGACCGTGGAAATGTTGCCGCTGCCGGAAGGAAAACATTATTAGCGATGGCTTTTCACTAGGATGTCGGTGGTCTGCCTTTCACGTAAACTAATAATAGCCAAGTCATTCTAAGAGAACTGAAAGGGGCTAGCAGTCATTTTTAAAAATAGCATCTATTCTGCCAAAATGGTATTTCATGTTCTTTTTTTTTTTTTTTTTTGAATTGGAAAATATGGAAACATAAAAACAAGAATGACTCCTCTAAACCCCGCCATGCAAAAATAACCATTGTTTGGAGCTTGTTTCCTTTCAGTTTTTACATGGAGGTACATTTTTAAATGAAATTGGAATGACAACAGTAGCAAACCTTTTTTGAAACCATTCTCTGTGCCAGGAACTCTTTAAGCACTTTATGCGTATTATCTCATTCATTCATTCACAACTCTTTGAAGAAAGATGATCTCCGTTTTACGGAAGAGGACACTGAGGCACAGAGAGGCTAAATCATTTTCCCAAAGCCACACAGCTCGTAAAAGCAGTGCCTAGACAGAAAGCAAAAGCAGTCTGTCTCTGGAGCCCAGGGTCTTGACTATTCCACAATACTGTCTCACAGTAAAGATAACTTGGATTAAAGGTCATGGAATTTGCACTGTTAGCTGCGACTTGTATGGTTCCGTCTCTTTATAGATGAGGAAGTTGAAGCCCACAGACGTGACCTGATTTAGCTAACGACGTAACTAGTTACTGTCAGTGCCGAAACTGGAACATGCATCTCCTGATCCGCACGGTTCACGTGCACGCTGACTCCGGGTGATCCGTGAACCTTTGTCCGCCCTGGGTCCCGCCCTGGGTCCCGCCCTGGGTCCCGCCCTGGGTCCCGCCCTGAGACAGCTGCACCGTGCACTTGCCCTCGGGGCCGGCTCCGGATGACGTGGGGGACGCCCACAGCTTTCTCCCCAGCACGTATGTGAAATTTCACTTTGGGTTTAGGGAACGCATGGGCATCTGGTAACGATGTGTACACGTCGCCCTTCATTACCCTGCAGAGCGAGGGCTATAAAAGGCTATAAAAAGGTGTGACCCGACAATAGTTTCAACCTTCTACCCTCATCAGACATTTTCAACTGAGATTTGCTGACAAGCAGTGAGGTAGATTGATTTGAGCTCTGAATGCTGTTGCTTTCCCCAGCCTGGACCGTCGAGGACATGCCAAGCATTGTTATAGGTTTAAAGTGAGCCAGAAGTCAGCCAGCTCTCTGTGTGCAAACGCTCCTGGGTGTTCGAGGCTGTCCTGGCCCAGCAGTCTGTAAGGGAGGAGGCAGTTGCATTGCAACACCAGCGTTGGCTGGCCAGCTGCCGTGGGGCTGAGGATTAAAGGAAGAACGGGAGCTGACTTACTATTGCATTTGGGAAGGTAAGGGCCTCTGCATCTTCCAACTTGGTGGACTTCTCCAGAGCCAAGCAGCTTTCAGTGGATTTTTAAAAATAACTTAATCTGATCTTCGAGCTCCAGAGGGCAAAAGCGAGGTCTTTAGAGTGTCCCAGACAAAGTGGAGCAAAAAAGACAAGAGTGTGTGATGATTGGTCAAAACTAACGCATGCCTTTAGAGGTGAGGCTCACGGTTACCCCTAGAGATGGGGTGATGTACTTGTGATGGAAGGGGGCACGGGGAGCTTCGGTTCTGGTTGTTGTTGTTGTTACTGTTTTTTACTAGGTCACGGTTATACAGTATGTCCAGTTTGTGACAGTTCATTTGAGTATTGAGTTTTATTACTAAATGTGTTCTTTTCTGTATGTAAGTTATACTTCATTTAAAGTTTAAAAGTCCTTATTTGTGGGGTGCCTGAGTGGTTTGGTCAGTCAAGCATCTCATTTTTTATCGCGGCTCAGGTCTTGATCTTAGGGTTGTGAGTTCAAGCCCTGTGTTGGGCTCCACACTCACTGGGCCTAGAGCCTACTTTGAAAAAAAAAAAAAAATCTTTATTTGTATTTGTGTTGTGTTGCTGCACATTGATTCTCGGAAAAATCTCCATTTTTTTTTCCTTTTAATTTGGGAGACAGCACGAGTGGGGGAGAGGGCAGAGAGAGAGAGAGAACTCCCAGGTTCAGGGTTCAGTCCCATGAACTGTGAGATCATGACCTGAGCCGAAACCAAGGGTCAGACGCTCAACTGCTGAACCATCCAGGTGCCCCAGAAAAGTTTTCATTTGGTTGAACCTGTTTGAAATGGTATAGAACTTACTACCCAGCTGTGGGGAAAACATCTCTGCCTGAAATGTTCAGGTCTGTATGGGAAGAACATCCAAGGTCACTGTCTTGGTTCTATTAAAATATAACTTAAGTGATTTCGGAGTGACTCTCCTGGAATAAAGAATGATGTCATCTGAGTTCGGCAAACATTATCGATAGTCTCCTGTGAATAGGGACAGTGCTAGCACTACAGACCGGGTGTAGGTATGACAAGTCTCTTCCCTAAAGGAGCCTGTACCCGGGATTGGGTGGGGGGGGATGAGTCATGTGGCACCGTGAAAGCACCATGGAGGACCACAGAAAGAACAGGCAGCTTTCTGATGGAGTAGGGAAAGCTTCGTGGAATAAGTGGGATTTTAAGTGGAGCTTCAAGAATATGTGGGATTTAAAAAAAATGTTTTAAGTTTATCTATTTTTGAGAGAGGGCACAAGTGGAGAAGGGGCAGAGAGAGAGAGAGAGGGAGACAGAGAATCAAAGCAGGCTGCAGGCTCCAGGCTCCGAGCTATCAGTGCAGAGCCCTACGCGGGGCTTGAACTCACACACCATGAGCTTGTGACCTGAGACAAAGTCAGCGGCTTAACTGAGCCACCCAGGCGCCCCTGGAATATGTGGGATTTTGATAACCAGAAGTGGATGGGTGGCAGGCATTGTGAATATCATTCATATGAGAAAATCCATAGGACATTCCCCTACATTCTGGGAACTTTGGGTTGTAAGGTTCACTTGAGATGAATGGCATCCATTAGGTGCAAGGTGAGGCCTGAAAGGTAAGCTAGGGCCTTATAGTGGCTGGGTTGTATTATTCAATCTGGGAGGCTTTGGGGAGCCAAAGAAAGTTTCTGAGAAGTAGAAAAGCATGATCAGATCAGTGAATCCCTGCAGTGATACAAATTTGTAGGCTCCTGATTGTGTGGTTACCACAGATTACCCTGTCTGCCCCAGATAAACATTTTCTAGATTTAGTGCGTTCTCTGTTAATGTAATTTGAACCCATTCCTGTTTGGGTTCACTAGTAAACCATAGATACAGAGTTTCCTTGAGCTCCCTCTGGTCTTCTCTAGGACTTGAAGATGATTATCCCATACCTTCTTTATTCCCTACGCCCACCCGTCTGTCTTGATCAGGTGACGTCAGAATTCCTTTCTCCTTTTTTCTAGTCTTACAAGTGACTTGGCATTTATTTACTTCCAGCCTTTCCTTTGTGACACTCTTCTGCCAGATAAAACACCCAGTGTCTCTTATTCATAGCAAAATTGTGTGTTGGAAGAGAGGGGCCAAGAAATAATGTTAACAAACTTTTGTAAGTTGTGTAGGAGGACTGACTCACCAGCCTGGGATTGTGTCCCACTATGCCATTGGGCTCCCTTCTCTGGGAGAAAGCACTGGGCAGGATTGTGCATGGGACAGAGTGTTAATACTTCATTGTTGGAAATGAACACATTCGAGTCTGGGTCACTTAGGCAGGGTGAGGTGTGTTAATATCTTATTAATATTTTGCTATTTCTGCCTACTGTTCCTTTAAAAAAAAATAACTTGTGCTGAATATTGTCTCCCATTTGGTTTCCAGTGAGACTCTGTATCAAGGGATTATTCTAATCAAGAGGTAGTTAACTTGACAAATCAGATGTTTCAGTTTAGAGGTTACAAATCTTTCGAGGTTGTGTTCAGACTCTGCAAAGGCTTGTCTTTAGTCCTTTGGGGACACCTTGGTAGAGTGTCCTGACACAGACAGAGAACCCCATAAGGGTGACTTGAATTCAGATCCTGGCTCTTGATGTCTCAGTTTATACATACATGGGTTTAACATAGTCTTTACTTGGCATGGTAGGATCAAACAAGACACATATCCATGGTACCTGGCACCCAGGCTCCCTTCATCTTTCCTTTTCCCTTGCCCTTGCCCTTTGCCCTTTGCCCTTGCCCTTGCCCTTGCCCTTTCCCTTTCCCTATCCGTTGCCCTTGCCCTTGCCCTTGCCCTTTCCCTTTCCCTATCCCTTGTCCTTGCCCTTGCCCTTGCCCTTGCCCTTGCCCTATCCCTATCCCTTTCCCTATCCCTATCCCTATCCCTTTCCCTTTCCCTTTCCCTTTCCCTTTCCCTTTCCCTATCCCTA